>NW_028270375.1:12500-167871 GCF_037043375.1 Chiloscyllium plagiosum | reverse complement strand
TCTCTCTCTCTCTGTCCCCCTGGTGTGTGTCTCTCTCTCTCTCTCTGTCCCCCTGGTGTGTGTCTCTCTCTCTCTCTCTGTCCCCCTGGTGTGTGTCTCTCTCTCTCTGTCCCCCTGTGTGTGTGTCTCTCTCTCTCTGTCCCCCTGGTGTGTGTGTCTCTCTCTCTCTGTCCCCCTGGTGTGTCTCTCTCTCTCTCTCTGTCCCCCTGGTGTGTGTCTCTCTCTCTCTCTCTCTCTGTTCCCCTGGTGTGTGTGTCTCTCTCTCTCTGTCCCCCTGGTGTGTGTCTCTCTCTCTCTCTGTCCCCCTGGTGTGTCTCTCTCTCTCTCTCTCTCTCTGTCCCCCTGGTGTGTGTGTCTCTCTCTCTCTCTGTCCCCCTGGTGTGTGTGTGTCTCTCTCTCTCTCTGTCCCCCTGGTGTGTGTGTGTCTCTCTCTCTCTCTCTGTCCCCCTGGTGTGTGTCTCTCTCTCTCTCTCTGTCCCCCTGGTGTGTGTGTGTCTCTCTCTCTCTCTGTCCCCCTGGTGTGTGTGTGTCTCTCTCTCTCTCTGTCCCCCTGGTGTGTGTCTCTCTCTCTCTCTCTGTCCCCCTGGTGTGTGTGTGTCTCTCTCTCTCTGTCCCCCTGGTGTGTGTGTGTCTCTCTCTCTCTCTGTCCCCCTGGTGTGTGTCTCTCTCTCTCTCTGTCCCCCTGGTGTGTGTGTGTCTCTCTCTCTCTCTGTCCCCCTGGTGTGTGTCTCTCTCTCTCTCTGTCCCCCTGGTGTGTGTGTGTCTCTCTCTCTCTCTGTCCCCCTGGTGTGTGTCTCTCTCTCTCTCTCTCTGTCCCCCTGGTGTGTGTGTCTCTCTCTCTGTCCCCCTGGTGTGTGTGTCTCTCTCTCTGTCCCCCTGGTGTGTGTCTCTCTCTCTCTCTCTCTCTGTCCCCCTGGTGTGTGTGTCTCTCTCTCTGTCCCCCTGGTGTGTGTGTCTCTCTCTCTGTCCCCCTGGTGTGTGTGTCTCTCTCTCTCTCTGTCCCCCTGGTGTGTGTCTCTCTCTCTCTCTCTGTCCCCCTGGTGTGTGTCTCTCTCTCTCTCTGTCCCCCTGGTGTGTGTCTCTCTCTCTCTCTCTCTCTGTCCCCCTGGTGTGTGTGTCTCTCTCTCTGTCCCCCTGGTGTGTGTGTCTCTCTCTCTGTCCCCCTGGTGTGTGTGTCTCTCTCTCTCTCTCTGTCCCCCTGGTGTGTGTGTCTCTCTCTCTCTCTCTGTCCCCCTGGTGTGTGTCTCTCTCTCTCTCTGTCCCCCTGGTGTGTGTCTCTCTCTCTGTCCCCCTGGTGTGTGTGTGTGTCTCTCTCTCTCTGTCCCCCTGGTGTGTGTGTGTGTCTCTCTCTCTGTCCCCCTGGTGTGTGTCTCTCTCTCTCTCTGTCCCCCTGGTGTGTGTCTCTCTCTCTCTCCTCTGTCCCCCTGGTGTGTCTCTCTCTCTCTCTTGTCCCCCTGGTGTGTCTCTCTCTCTCTCTCTGTCCCCCTGGTGTGTGTCTCTCTCTCTCTGTCCCCCTGGTGTGTGTGTGTCTCTCTCTCTCTCTCTGTCCCCCTGGTGTGTGTGTGTGTCTCTCTCTCTGTCCCCCTGGTGTGTGTCTCTCTCTCTCTCTCTGTCCCCCTGGTGTGTCTCTCTCTCTCTCTGTCCCCCTGGTGTGTGTCTCTCTCTCTCTCTGTCCCCCTGGTGTGTCTCTCTCTCTCTCTCTGTCCCCCTGGTGTGTGTCTCTCTCTCTCTCTCTCTGTCCCCCTGGTGTGTGTGTCTCTCTCTCTCTCTGTCCCCCTGGTGTGTGTGTCTCTCTCTCTCTGTCCCCCTGGTGTGTGTGTCTCTCTCTCTCTGTCCCCCTGGTGTGTGTCTCTCTCTCTGTCCCCCTGGTGTGTGTCTCTCTCTCTCTCTGTCCCCCTGGTGTGTGTGTCTCTCTCTCTCTGTCCCCCTGGTGTGTGTGTCTCTCTCTCTGTCCCCCTGGTGTGTGTGTCTCTCTCTCTCTCTGTCCCCCTGGTGTGTGTCTCTCTCTCTCTCTCTGTCCCCCTGGTGTGTGTCTCTCTCTCTCTCTCTGTCCCCCTGGTGTGTCTCTCTCTCTCTCTGTCCCCCTGGTGTGTGTCTCTCTCTCTCTCTGTCCCCCTGGTGTGTCTCTCTCTCTCTCTCTGTCCCCCTGGTGTGTGTCTCTCTCTCTCTCTCTCTGTCCCCCTGGTGTGTGTGTCTCTCTCTCTCTCTGTCCCCCTGGTGTGTGTGTCTCTCTCTCTCTCTGTCCCCCTGGTGTGTGTGTCTCTCTCTCTCTGTCCCCCTGGTGTGTGTGTCTCTCTCTCTCTGTCCCCCTGGTGTGTGTCTCTCTCTCTGTCCCCCTGGTGTGTGTCTCTCTCTCTCTCTGTCCCCCTGGTGTGTGTGTCTCTCTCTCTCTGTCCCCCTGGTGTGTGTGTCTCTCTCTCTGTCCCCCTGGTGTGTGTGTCTCTCTCTCTCTCTGTCCCCCTGGTGTGTGTCTCTCTCTCTCTCTCTGTCCCCCTGGTGTGTGTCTCTCTCTCTCTCTCTGTCCCCCTGGTGTGTCTCTCTCTCTCTCTCTCTGTCCCCCTGGTGTGTGTCTCTCTCTCTCTCTCTCTGTCCCCCTGGTGTGTGTCTCTCTCTCTCTCTCTCTGTCCCCCTGGTGTGTGTGTCTCTCTCTCTCTGTCCCCCTGGTGTGTGTGTCTCTCTCTCTGTCCCCCTGGTGTGTGTGTCTCTCTCTCTCTCTGTCCCCCTGGTGTGTGTCTCTCTCTCTCTCTCTGTCCCCCTGGTGTGTGTCTCTCTCTCTCTCTCTCTGTCCCCCTGGTGTGTGTCTCTCTCTCTCTCTCTGTCCCCCTGGTGTGTGTGTCTCTCTCTCTCTCTCTCTGTCCCCCTGGTGTGTGTCTCTCTCTCTCTCTCTGTCCCCCTGGTGTGTGTGTCTCTCTCTCTCTCTCTGTCCCCCTGGTGTGTGTGTCTCTCTCTCTCTCTCTCTGTCCCCCTGGTGTGTGTCTCTCTCTCTCTCTCTGTCCCCCTGGTGTGTGTGTCTCTCTCTCTCTCTGTCCCTCTGGTGTGTGTGTGTCTCTCTCTCTCTGTCCCCCTGGTGTGTGTGTGTGTCTCTCTCTCTGTCCCCCTGGTGTGTGTCTCTCTCTCTCTCTCTGTCCCCCTGGTGTGTGTCTCTCTCTCTCTCTCTGTCCCCCTGGTGTGTGTGTCTCTCTCTCTCTCTGTCCCCCTGGTGTCTCTCTCTCTCTCTCTCTCTCTGTCCCCCTGGTGTGTGTGTCTCTCTCTCTCTCTGTCCCCCTGGTGTGTGTGTCTCTCTCTCTCTCTGTCCCCCTGGTGTCTCTCTCTCTCTCTCTCTCTCTGTCCCTCTGGTGTGTGTGTGTCTCTCTCTCTCTCTGTCCCCCTGGTGTGTGTCTCTCTCTCTCTCTCTCTCTCTGTCCCCCTGGTGTGTGTCTCTCTCTCTCTCTCTCTGTCCCCCTGGTGTGTGTGTCTCTCTCTCTCTCTGTCCCCTGGTGTGTGTCTCTCTCTCTCTGTCCCCCTGGTGTGTGTCTCTCTCTCTCTGTCCCCCTGGTGTGTGTGTCTCTCTCTCTCTCTGTCCCTCTGGTGTGTGTGTGTCTCTCTCTCTCTCTGTCCCCCTGGTGTGTGTGTCTCTCTCTCTCTCTGTCCCCCTGGTGTCTCTCTCTCTCTCTCTCTCTCTCTGTCCCCCTGGTGTGTGTCTCTCTCTCTCTCTGTCCCCCTGGTGTGTGTCTCTCTCTCTCTCTCTGTCCCCCTGGTGTGTGTGTCTCTCTCTCTCTCTGTCCCCTGGTGTGTGTCTCTCTCTCTCTGTCCCCCTGGTGTGTGTCTCTCTCTCTCTGTCCCCCTGGTGTGTGTGTCTCTCTCTCTCTCTGTCCCTCTGGTGTGTGTGTGTCTCTCTCTCTCTCTGTCCCCCTGGTGTGTGTGTCTCTCTCTCTCTCTGTCCCCCTGGTGTCTCTCTCTCTCTCTCTCTCTCCTGTCCCTCTGGTGTGTGTGTGTCTCTCTCTCTCTCTGTCCCCCTGGTGTGTGTCTCTCTCTCTCTCTTTCTGTCCCCCTGGTGTGTGTGTCTCTCTCTCTCTCTGTCCCCCTGGTGTGTGTGTCTCTCTCTCTCTCTGTCCCCCTGGTGTGTGTGTCTCTCTCTCTCTCTGTCCCCCTGGTGTCTCTCTCTCTCTCTCTCTCTCTCTGTCCCTCTGGTGTGTGTGTGTCTCTCTCTCTCTCTGTCCCCCTGGTGTGTGTGTCTCTCTCTCTCTCTGTCCCCCTGGTGTCTCTCTCTCTCTCTCTCTCTCTCTGTCCCCCTGGTGTGTGTGTGTCTCTCTCTCTCTCTGTCCCCCTGGTGTGTGTGTCTCTCTCTCTCTCTGTCCCCCTGGTGTCTCTCTCTCTCTCTCTCTCTCTCTGTCCCTCTGGTGTGTGTGTGTCTCTCTCTCTCTCTGTCCCCCTGGTGTGTGTCTCTCTCTCTCTCTTTCTGTCCCCCTGGTGTGTGTCTCTCTCTCTCTCTCTGTCCCCCTGGTGTGTCTCTCTCTCTCTCTCTCTGTCCCCCTGGTGTGTGTCTCTCTCTCTCTCTCTCTCTCTGTCCCCCTGGTGTGTGTGTCTCTCTCTCTGTCCCCCTGGTGTGTGTGTCTCTCTCTCTGTCCCCCTGGTGTGTGTGTCTCTCTCTCTCTCTCTCTGTCCCCCTGGTGTGTGTCTCTCTCTCTCTGTCCCCCTGGTGTGTGTGTGTCTCTCTCTCTCTCTGTCCCCCTGGTGTGTGTCTCTCTCTCTCTCTCTCTGTCCCCCTGGTGTGTGTGTCTCTCTCTCTCTCTGTTCCCCTGGTGTGTGTGTCTCTCTCTCTCTCCTGTGTCCCCCTGGTGTGTCTCTCTCTCTGTCCCCCTGGTGTGTGTGTCTCTCTCTCTGTCCCCCTGGTGTGTGTCTCTCTCTCTCTGTCCCCCTGGTGTGTGTCTCTCTCTCTCTCTCTGTCCCCCTGGTGTGTGTCTCTCTCTCTCTCTCTGTCCCCCTGGTGTGTGTCTCTCTCTCTCTCTGTCCCCCTGGTGTGTCTCTCTCTCTCTCTCTCTGTCCCCCTGGTGTGTGTGTGTCTCTCTCTCTCTGTCCCCCTGGTGTGTGTGTCTCTCTCTCTCTGTCCCCCTGGTGTGTGTCTCTCTCTCTCTCTGTCCCCCTGGTGTGTCTCTCTCTCTCTCTCTGTCCCCCTGGTGTGTGTGTCTCTCTCTCTCTGTGTCCCCCTGGTGTGTGTGTCTCTCTCTCTCTCTGTCCCCCTGGTGTGTGTCTCTCTCTCTCTCTCTGTCCCCCTGGTGTCTCTCTCTCTCTCTCTCTCTCTGTCCCCCTGGTGTGTGTGTCTCTCTCTCTCTCTGTACCCCTGGTGTCTCTCTCTCTCTCTCTCTCTCTGTCCCCCTGGTGTGTGTGTCTCTCTCTCTCTCTGTCCCCCTGGTGTGTGTGTCTCTCTCTCTCTCTGTCCCCCTGGTGTCTCTCTCTCTCTCTCTCTCTCTCTGTCCCTCTGGTGTGTGTGTGTCTCTCTCCTCTCTGTCCCCCTGGTGTGTGTCTCTCTCTCTCTCTCTCTGTCCCCCTGGTGTGTGTGTCTCTCTCTCTGTCCCCCTGGTGTGTGTGTCTCTCTCTCTCTCTGTCCCCTGGTGTGTGTCTCTCTCTCTCTCTGTCCCCCTGGTGTGTGTGTCTCTCTCTCTCTCTGTCCCCCTGGTGTGTGTCTCTCTCTCTCTCTCTCTGTCCCCCTGGTGTGTGTGTCTCTCTCTCTGTCCCCCTGGTGTGTGTGTCTCTCTCTCTCTCTGTCCCCTGGTGTGTGTCTCTCTCTCTCTCTGTCCCCCTGGTGTGTCTCTCTCTCTCTCTCTCTGTCCCCCTGGTGTGTGTGTCTCTCTCTCTCTCTCTCTGTCCCCCTGGTGTGTGTCTCTCTCTCTCTGTCCCCCTGGTGTGTGTGTCTCTCTCTCTCTCTGTCCCCCTGGTGTGTGTCTCTCTCTCTCTCTCTCTGTCCCCCTGGTGTGTGTGTCTCTCTCTCTCTCTGTTCCCCTGGTGTGTGTCTCTCTCTCTCTCTCTGTCCCCCTGGTGTGTGTCTCTCTCTCTCTCTCTGTCCCCCTGGTGTGTCTCTCTCTCTCTCTGTCCCCCTGGTGTGTGTGTGTCTCTCTCTGTCCCCCTGGTGTGTGTGTCTCTCTCTCTCTGTCCCCCTGGTGTGTGTCTCTCTCTCTCTGTCCCCCTGGTGTGTGTCTCTCTCTCTCTCTCTGTCCCCCTGGTGTGTGTCTCTCTCTCTCTCTCTGTCCCCCTGGTGTGTGTGTCTCTCTCTCTGTCCCCCTGGTGTGTGTCTCTCTCTCTCTGTCCCCCTGGTGTGTGTGTCTCTCTCTCTCTGTCCCCCTGGTGTGTGTGTCTCTCTCTCTCTCTGTCCCCCTGGTGTGTCTCTCTCTCTCTCTGTCCCCCTGGTGTGTGTCTCTCTCTCTCTCTCTCTCTGTCCCCCTGGTGTGTGTCTCTCTCTCTCTGTCCCCCTGGTGTGTGTCTCTCTCTCTCTCTCTCTCTCTGTCCCCCTGGTGTGTGTCTCTCTCTCTCTCTGTCCCCCTGGTGTGTCTCTCTCTCTCTCTGTCCCCCTGGTGTGTGTCTCTCTCTCTCTCTCTCTCTCTGTCCCCCTGGTGTGTGTGTCTCTCTCTCTGTCCCCCTGGTGTGTGTCTCTCTCTCTCTGTCCCCCTGGTGTGTGTGTCTCTCTCTCTCTGTCCCCCTGGTGTGTGTGTCTCTCTCTGTCCCCCTGGTGTGTGTCTCTCTCTCTCTGTCCCCCTGGTGTGTGTCTCTCTCTCTCTCTGTCCCCCTGGTGTGTCTCTCTCTCTCTCTCTGTCCCCCTGGTGTGTGTCTCTCTCTCTCTCTCTCTCTCTGTCCCCCTGGTGTGTGTGTGTCTCTCTCTCTCTCTGTCCCCCTGGTGTGTGTCTCTCTCTCTCTGTCCCCCTGGTGTGTGTGTCTCTCTCTCTCTGTCCCCCTGGTGTGTGTGTCTCTCTCTGTCCCCCTGGTGTGTGTCTCTCTCTCTCTCTGTCCCCCTGGTGTGTCTCTCTCTCTCTCTGTCCCCCTGGTGTGTGTCTCTCTCTCTCTCTCTCTGTCCCCCTGGTGTGTGTCTCTCTCTCTCTGTCCCCCTGGTGTGTGTCTCTCTCTCTCTCTGTCCCCCTGGTGTGTCTCTCTCTCTCTCTCTGTCCCCCTGGTGTGTGTGTCTCTCTCTCTCTGTCCCCCTGGTGTGTGTCTCTCTCTCTCTCTGTCCCCCTGGTGTGTGTGTGTCTCTCTCTCTCTCTGTCCCCCTGGTGTGTGTGTCTCTCTCTCTCTGTCCCCCTGGTGTGTCTCTCTCTCTCTCTGTCCCCCTGGTGTGTGTGTCTCTCTCTCTCTCTCTGTCCCCCTGGTGTGTGTCTCTCTCTCTCTCTCTGTCCCCCTGGTGTGTGTGTCTCTCTCTCTCTGTCCCCCTGGTGTGTGTCTCTCTCTCTCTCTGTCCCCCTGGTGTGTCTCTCTCTCTCTCTGTCCCCCTGGTGTGTGTCTCTCTCTCTCTCTCCTCTCTGTCCCCCTGGTGTGTCTCTCTCTCTCTCTGTCCCCCTGGTGTGTGTCTCTCTCTCTCTCTGTCCCCCTGGTGTGTCTCTCTCTCTCTCTGTCCCCCTGGTGTGTGTCTCTCTCTCTCTCTCTCTCTGTCCCCCTGGTGTGTGTCTCTCTCTCTCTCTCTCTCTGTCCCCCTGGTGTGTGTCTCTCTCTCTCTCTCTGTCCCCCTGGTGTGTGTCTCTCTCTCTCTCTCTGTCCCCCTGGTGTGTGTGTCTCTCTCTCTCTGTCCCCCTGGTGTGTGTCTCTCTCTCTCTCTGTCCCCCTGGTGTGTCTCTCTCTCTCTCTCTGTCCCCCTGGTGTGTGTCTCTCTCTCTCTCTGTCCCCCTGGTGTGTGTCTCTCTCTCTCTGTCCCCCTGGTGTGTGTCTCTCTCTCTCTCTCTCTCTGTCCCCCTGGTGTGTGTCTCTCTCTCTCTCTCTCTCTGTCCCCCTGGTGTGTGTCTCTCTCTCTCTCTGTCCCCCTGGTGTGTGTCTCTCTCTCTCTCTCTGTCCCCCTGGTGTGTGTCTCTCTCTCTCTGTCCCCCTGGTGTGTGTCTCTCTCTCTCTCTCTGTCCCCCTGGTGTGTGTCTCTCTCTCTCTCTCTGTCCCCCTGGTGTGTCTCTCTCTCTCTCTCTGTCCCCCTGGTGTGTGTCTCTCTCTCTCTCTGTCCCCCTGGTGTGTGTCTCTCTCTCTCTGTCCCCCTGGTGTGTGTCTCTCTCTCTCTCTCTCTCTGTCCCCCTGGTGTGTGTCTCTCTCTCTCTCTCTCTCTCTGTCCCCCTGGTGTGTGTCTCTCTCTCTCTCTCTCTCTGTCCCCCTGGTGTGTGTCTCTCTCTCTCTCTCTGTCCCCCTGGTGTGTGTGTCTCTCTCTCTTGTCCCCCTGGTGTGTGTCTCTCTCTCTCTCTGTCCCCCTGGTGTGTCTCTCTCTCTCTCTCTGTCCCCCTGGTGTGTGTCTCTCTCTCTCTCTGTCCCCCTGGTGTGTGTCTCTCTCTCTCTGTCCCCCTGGTGTGTGTCTCTCTCTCTCTCTCTCTCTGTCCCCCTGGTGTGTGTCTCTCTCTCTCTCTCCTCTGTCCCCCTGGTGTGTGTCTCTCTCTCTCTCTGTCCCCCTGGTGTGTGTCTCTCTCTCTCTCTCTGTCCCCCTGGTGTGTGTCTCTCTCTCTCTGTCCCCCTGGTGTGTGTCTCTCTCTCTCTCTCTGTCCCCCTGGTGTGTGTCTCTCTCTCTCTCTCTGTCCCCCTGGTGTGTCTCTCTCTCTCTCTCTGTCCCCCTGGTGTGTGTGTCTCTCTCTCTCTGTCCCCCTGGTGTGTGTGTCTCTCTCTCTGTCCCCCTGGTGTGTGTGTGTCTCACTCTCTGTCCCCCTGTGTGTGTCTCTCTCTCTGTCCCCCTGTGTGTGTCTCTCTCTCTGTCCCCCTGTGTGTGTCTCTCTCTGTCCCCTTGTGTGTGTCTCTCTCTGTCCCCCTGTGTGTCTCTCTCTCTCTGTCCCCCTGTGTGTCTCTCTCTCTCTGTCCCCGTGGTGTGTGTGTCTCTCTCTCTCTCTGTCCCCCTGTGTGTCTCTCTCTCTCTGTCCCCCTGTGTGTCTCTCTCTCTCTGTCCCCCTGTGTGTGTCTCTCTGTCCCCCTGTGTGTCTCTCTCTGTCCCCCTGTGTGTCTCTCTCTCTGTCCCCCTGTGTGTCTCTCTCTCTGTCCCCCTGTGTGTCTCACTCTCTGCCCCCCTGGGGTGTTTTACAGTGTGGGTGGTGAGGTCCAGTCCATGGTCTGGGATCCAAGTGGAGAGCGACTCGCTGTTATCATCAAAGGTAAAACCTGCAGAGGTCACCCTCACCCCCAGGGTCTCTCTGTACGAGGGGGTGTGTCTGTGTGTGTGTCTCTCTGTGTGTGGGTCTGTGTGTGTCTCTCTCTGCCTCTGTGTGAGGGTCCCTGTGTGTGTCTCTGTGTGCGGGTCTGTGTGTGTCTCTCTGTCTCTTTTATGAGGGTGTGTGTGCGCGCGTGTGTCTCTGTCTCTGTGTGAGGGTCCGTGTGTGTCTCTCTCTGTCTCTGTGTGAGGGTGTGTGTGTGTGTCTGTCTCAGTGTGAGGGTGTGTGTATGTGTCTCTCTGTGTGAGGGTCTCTCTCTGTCTCTGTGTGAGGGGGTGTGTGTGTCTGTCTCTGTGTGAGGGTGTGTGTGTGTCTGTCTGTCTCTGTGAGGGTGTGTGTGTGTGTCTCACTCTGTCTCTGTGTCCCTGACCCGTATGTGCAGGGGGGTGTGTGTGTGTGTGTGTGTCTCTGACCCCTGTGTGCAGGGGTGTGTGTGTCTCTCTCTGTGTCTCTGACCCCTGTGTGCAGGGGTGTGTGTCTCTCTGTGTGTCTCTGACCCCTGTGTGCAGGGGTGTGTGTCTCTCTGTGTGTCTCTGACCCCTGTGTGCAGGGGTGTGTGTCTCTCTCTGTGTCTCTGACCCCTGTGTGCAGGGGTGTGTGTCTCTCTGTGTGTCTCTGACCCCTGTGTGCAGGGGTGTGTGTCTCTCTGTGTGTCTCTGACCCCTGTGTGCAGGGGTGTGTGTCTCTCTGTGTGTCTCTGACCCCTGTGTGCAGGGGGGTGTGTGTGTGTGTGTCTCTCTCTCTGTGTCTCTGACCCCTGTGTGCAGGGGTGTGTGTGTGTGTGTGTGTCTCTCTCTCTGTGTCTCTGACCCCTGTGTGCAGGGGTGTTTGTGTGTGTGTGTCACTCTCTGTGTCTCTGACCCCTGTGTGCAGGGGGGTGTGTGTGTGTGTCTCTCTCTGTGTCTCTGACCCCTGTGTGCAGGGGTGTGTGTGTGTGTGTCTCTCTCTCTCTCTCTGTGTCACTGACCCCTGTGTGCAGGGGTGTGTGTGTGTGTGTGTGTGTGTGTGTGTGTGTGTGTCTCTCTCTCTCTGTGTCAGTGACCCCTGTGTGCAGGGGGGGGGTGTGTGTGTGTCTCTCTCTCTGTGTCTCTGACCCCTGTGTGCAGGGGGGTGTGTGTGTGTGTGTGTCTCTCTCTGTGTCTCTGACCCCTGTGTGCAGGGGGGTGTGTGTGTGTGTGTCTCTCTCTCTCTCTCTGTGTCACTGACCCCTGTGTGCAGGGGGGTGTGTGTGTGTCACTCTCTGTGTCACTGACCCCTGTGTGCAGGGGGGGGTGTGTGTGTGTGTCTCTCTCTCTGTGTCTCTGACCCCTGTGTGCAGGGGGGTGTGTGTGTGTGTCTCTCTCTCTCTGTGTCTCTGACCCCTGTGTGCAGGGGGGTGTGTGTGTGTGTGTCTCTCTCTCTCTCTCTCTGTGTCACTGACCCCTGTGTGCAGGGGGGTGTGTGTGTGTCACTCTCTGTGTCACTGACCCCTGTGTGCAGGGGGGGGTGTGTGTGTGTGTCTCTCTCTCTGTGTCTCTGACCCCTGTGTGCAGGGGGGGTGTGTGTGTGTGTCTCTCTCTCTCTGTGTCTCTGACCCCTGTGTGCAGGGGGTGTGTGTGTGTGTGTCTCTCTCTCTCTCTCTGTGTCTCTGACCCCTGTGTGCAGGGGTGTGTGTGTGTGTGTGTGTCTCTCTCTCTCTGTGTCTCTGACCCCTGTGTGCAGGGGTGTGTGTGTGTGTGTGTGTGTGTCTCTCTGTGTCTCTGACCCCTGTGTGCAGGGGTGTCTGTGTGTGTGTGTGTGTGTCTCTCTGTGTCACTGACCCCTGTGTGCAGGGGTGTCTGTGTGTGTGTGTGTGTCTCTCTCTCTCTCTGTGTCTCTGACCCCTGTGTGCAGGGGTGTGTGTGTGTGTGTGTGTGTGTGTCACTCTCTCTGTGTCTCTGACCCCTGTGTGCAGGGGTGTCTGTGTGTGTGTGTGTGTGTCTCTCTCTCTCTCTGTGTCTCTGACCCCTGTGTGCAGGGGTGTGTGTGTGTGTGTGTCTCTCTCTCTCTGTGTCACTGACCCCTGTGTGCAGGGGTGTCTGTGTGTGTGTGTCTCTCTCTCTCTGTGTCTCTGACCCCTGTGTGCAGGGGGGTGTGTGTGTGTGTCTCTCTCTCTCTGTGTCTCTGACCCCTGTGTGCAGGGGTGTCTGTGTGTGTGTGTCTCTCTCTCTCTCTGTGTCTCTGACCCCTGTGTGCAGGGGGGTGTGTGTGTCTCTGTGTCGCTGACCCCTGTGTGCAGGGGGGTGTGTGTGTGTGTCTCTCTCTCTCTGTGTCTCTGACCCCTGTGTGCAGGGGTGTGTGTGTGTGTGTGTGTGTGTGTCTCTCTGTGTCTCTGACCCCTGTGTGCAGGGGGGGGGGTGTGTGTGTGTCTCTCTCTCTCTCTGTGTCTCTGACCCCTGTGTGCAGGGGTGTGTGTGTGTGTGTCTCTCTCTGTGTCTCTGACCCCTGTGTGCAGGGGGGGGTGTGTGTGTGTCTCTCTGTGTCTCTGACCCCTGTGTGCAGGGGGGGGTGTGTGTGTGTCTCTCTGTGTCCTCCTGTCGTTATCGCTCGCTGACCCGTGATGCTGTCCCTCACTGCAGGGGACTCCTGTAGCCCTCCGGTCATCGCTGTGTTCAAGACCAGGCTGAGACCCATCTTCGAACTGCTCCCCTGGTACGTGTTCACCCACTCCCTGGGTCAGCGAGGGGTGGGGGAGAGTCTGTCCCCGTGTCTGAGGGGGAGGGGGAGGGGGGAGAGAGTGTGTCCCTGTGTCTGACGGGGGAGGGGGGAGAGAGTCTGTCCCCGTGTCTGAGGGGGGGGGGTGGTGGGAGAGAGTGACCCGTGTCTTGGGGGGGGGGGGGAGAGAGTGACCCGTGTCTTGGGGGGGGGGGGGGGGGAGTGTGCCCGTGTCTGAGGGGGGGGGTGGGGGAGAGTCTGTCCCCGTGTCTGGGGGGGGGGGGGGGGGGTGAGTAACGGTTTCTTCCCCGTCTCTCAGGTGGGTGGGGTGAGGTGTTGGCCGTTGTTTTATCAGTAATTTTCTCTCTCTCTGTCTCCCTCCCCCCCTCCCCCCCCCCCCCCCCCCCCCCCCACGCCACCCCACACGCCCAGCGGCTTTCTGCATGGCGAAGCTAACTCCAGCCCTCAGTTCATCAGCTTCCACCCGAATTTCTCGAAAGGGGCGCTCCTGACTGTGGTAAGGACGGACTTCCCCCCCACCCCCCACCCTGAAACTCCGGAGACCAGTCCCGGAGAGGGGGGGGGGGGGGGGGGGTGGGGGCACGGTTTGTCGAGCGGGGAAGGGTTTCAGAGACGGGGATTGGTGGGTGGGTGGGGACAGTCTCCGCGTGCGTCTCTCTCTCTGGGTCCGGGCCGGCATCCCCCCCCCCAACCCCCTCCCCGATTCGGAGGGGTGGGGGGGGGGGGGGGAGAGAGTGAGAGCGAGCGTGAAGGGGTTAACGTTTCCCCCTCTCCCTCAGGGAGGTGTGTGTCTGGAATCCCCATCTCTGCCTCTCTCCCTCAGGGAGGTGTGTGTCTGGAATCCCCATCTCTCCCTCAGGGAGGTGTGTGTCTGGAATCCCCACGTCTCCCTCTCCCTCAGGGAGGTGTGTGTCTGGAATCCCCATCTCTCCCTCAGGGAGGTGTGTGTCTGGAATCCCCATCTCTCCCTCAGGGAGGTGTGTGTCTGGAATCCCCATCTCTCCCTCAGGGAGGTGTGTGCCTGGAATCCCCATCTCTCCCTCTGGGAGGTGTGTGTCTGGAATCCCCATCTCTCCCTCAGGGAGGTGTGTGTCTGGAATCCCCATCTCTCCCTCAGGGAGGTGTGTGCCTGGAATCCCCATCTCTCCCTCTCTCCCTCAGGGAGGTGTGTGCCTGGAATCCCCATCTCTCCCTCAGGGAGGTGTGTGCCTGGAATCCCCATCTCTCTCCCTCAGGGAGGTGTGTGTCTGGAATCCCCATCTCTCCCTCTCTCCCTCAGGGAGGTGTGTGCCTGGAATCCCCATCTCTCCCTCAGGGAGGTGTGTGCCTGGAATCCCCATCTCTCTCCCTCAGGGAGGTGTGTGTCTGGAATCCCCATCTCTCCCTCAGAGAGGTGTGTGTCTGGAATCCCCATCTCTCCCTCTCCCTCAGGGAGGTGTGTGTCTGGAATCCCCATCTCTCCCTCTCCCTCAGGGAGGTGTGTGCCTGGAATCCCCATCTCTCCCTCAGGGAGGTGTGTGTCTGGAATCCCCATCTCTCCCTCTCCCTCAGGGAGGTGTATGTCTGGAATCCCCATCTCTCCCTCAGGGAGGTGTGTGCCTGGAATCCCCATCTCTCCCTCAGGGAGGTGTGTGTCTGGAATCCCCATCTCTCCCTCTCCCTCTGGGAGGTGTGTGTCTGGAATCCCCATCTCTCCCTCAGAGAGGTGTGTGTCTGGAATCCCCATCTCTCCCTCTCCCTCTGGGAGGTGTGTGTCTGGAATCCCCATCTCTCCCTCAGGGAGGTGTGTGTCTGGGAATCCCCATCTCTCCCTCTGGGAGGTGTATGTCTGGAATCCCCATCTCTCCCCCTCTCCCTCAGGGAGGTGTGTGTCTGGAATCCCCATCTCTCTCCCTCTCCCTCAGGGAGGTGTGTATCTGGAATCCCCATCTCTCTCTCTCTCTCCCTCAGGGAGGTGTATGTCTGGAATCCCCATCTCTCTCTCTCCCTCAGGGAGGTGTGTGTCTGGAATCCCCATCTCTCTCTCTCTCCT
This sequence comes from Chiloscyllium plagiosum, assembly GCF_037043375.1. Lineage (NCBI taxonomy): Eukaryota > Metazoa > Chordata > Chondrichthyes > Orectolobiformes > Hemiscylliidae > Chiloscyllium > Chiloscyllium plagiosum. The sequence continues at coordinate 153,801 of NW_028270375.1, read as the reverse complement.
CAGGGAGGTGTGTGTCTGGAATCCCCATCTCTCCCTCTCCCTCTCCCTCTCCCTCAGGGAGGTGTGTGTCTGGAATCCCCATCTCTCCCTCTCTCCCTCAGGGAGGTGTGTGTCTGGAATCCCCATCTCTCCCTCTCTCCCTCAGGGAGGTGTGTGTCTGGAATCCCCATCATCTCTCTCCCTCTCCCTCAGGGAGGTGTGTGTCTGGAATCCCTGAATCCTCACGTCTCTCTCTCTCTCTCCCTCAGGGAGGTGTGTGTCTGGAATCCCCATCTCTCCCTCTGGGAGGTGTTTGTCTGGAATCCCCATCTCTCCCTCTCCTTCAGGGAGGTGTGTGTCTGGAATCCCCATCTCTCCCTCTCCCTCTCCCTCAGGGAGGTGTGTGTCTGGAATCCCCATCTCTCCCTCAGGGAGGTGTGTGTCTGGAATCCCCATCTCTCCCTCAGGGAGGTGTGTGTCTGGAATCCCCATCTCTCCCTCTCTCCCTCAGGGAGGTGTGTGTCTGGAATCCCCATCTCTCCCTCTCTCCCTCAGGGAGGTGTGTGTCTGGAATCCCCATCTCTCCCTCAGGGAGGTGTGTGTCTGGAATCCCCATCTCTCCCCCTCTCCCTCAGGGAGGTGTGTGTCTGGAATCCCTGAATCCTCACGTCTCTCTCTCCCCCAGGGCTGGTCCAACGGCCGTCTCTCACACGTCCCCTTCTACTTCGTGCGGAACCAGGTGCACCGCCCGGACCCTGGCTGCGGCCCTGAGAACCTCTGTACCATCCCCCGGGACCTGTTCTCCGAACTGTGACCACGTTCCCCCCCGCGCGTCGGTCTGAATTAAAGATGGGTGGTGGTGGTGGTGGGAAGGTGTGCATCACCCCCCTCCCAGCATCTGAACAGCACCTGGGCTTCTGTTTATTTCTGGGGGGGGAGAGGGTGGGAAAACAGAGTCTGTCTGTCCCCGACCCACCACGAACGACAGCCAGACGCAAGTGAACGGTGCGGTAAGGTTTTATTGAGAGGTAAGGGACGGCGGCTCAGCTCGGCTCCGGAGGGGAGCTGGGCACCGTGGAATGTCGCAGGGTGGACCTCGCCATCTCCAGTGCCCCCTCCTCACTCAGATTCCCACCGATGAAGCCGCTGGCGTGGACGAAGACGCAGCCAGCGATCCCGCTCACAGCGGACAGCTCCCCGTCTCTCAGCCCCCGCCAGGCCTCGGGCAGGGACAGCCTGAAACAGACGGGCGGAAGGTTACACGGGAGGGGGTTACAGCCTGGAGCCTAATCGAGGGGCTCGGGGTTTATATACAGAATAACAGCTCCCCCCAGGGAGGGAGTTACAGCCTGGAATCTAATCGAGGGGCTCGGGGTTTATATACAGAATAACAGATACCCCGGGAGGGAGTTACAGACTGGAATCTAATCGAGGGGTTCGGGGGTGGGGTTTATATACAGAATAACAGATACCCCGGGAGGGAGTTACAGACAGGAATCTAATCGAGGGGTTCGGGGGTGGGGTTTATATACAGAATAACAGCTCCCCGGGGAGGCAGGGACAGACTGGGATCTGACCGAGGGGTTCGGGGTGGGGGTTATATACAGAATAACAGCTCCCCGGGGAGGGAGGGACAGACTGGGATCTGACCCAGGGGTTCGGGGTGGGGGTTATATACAGAATCACAGCTCCCGGGGAGGGAGGGACAGACTGGGATCTGACCCAGGGGTTCGGGGTGGGGGTTTTGTACAGAATAACAGCTCCCCGGGAGGGAGGGACAGACTGGGATCTGACCGAGGGGTTTGGGGTGGGGTTTATATACAGAATCACAGCTCCCCGGGAGGGAGGGACAGACTGGGATCTGACCGAGGGGTTTGGGGTGGGGGTTATATACAGAATCACAGCTCCCCGGGAGGGAGGGACAGACTGGGATCTGACCGGGGGGTTCGGGGTGGGGGTTATATACAGAATCACAGCTCCCCCCAGGGAGGGAGTGACAGACTGGGATCTGACCGAGGGGTTCGGGGTGGGGGTTATATACAGAATCACAGCTCCCTGGGGAGGGAGGGAGGGACAGACTGGGATCTGACCCAGGGGTTTGGGGTGGGGGTTATATACAGAATCACAGCTCCCCGGGGAGAGAGGGACAGACTGGGATCTGACCAAGGGGTTTGGGGTGGGGGTTTGGGGGGGGTTATATACAGAATCACAGCTCCCCGGGAGGGAGGGACAGACTGGGATCTGACCGAGGGGTTCGGGGTGGGGGTTATATACAGAATCACAGCTCCCCGGGAGGGAGGGACAGACTGGGATCTGACCGAGGGGTTCGGGGTGGGGGTTATATACAGAACCACAGCTCCCCGGGAGGGAGGGACAGACTGGGATCTGACCGGGGCGTTCAGGGAGGTGGTTATATACAGAATCACAGCTCCCCGGGGAGGGAGGGACAGACTGGGATGTGACCGAGGGCGTTCAGGGAGGTGGTTATATACAGAATCACAGCTCCCCGGGAGGGAGGGACAGACTGGGATCTGACCGAGGGGTTCGGGGGTGGGGGTTATATACAGAATCACAGCTCCCCGGGAGGGAGGGACAGACTGGGATCTGACCGAGGGGTTTGGGGTGGGGGTTATATACAGAATCACAGCTCCCCGGGAGGGAGGGACAGACTGGGATCTGACCGGGGGGTTTGGGGTGGGGGTTATATACAGAATCACAGCTCCCCGGGAGGGAGGGACAGACTGGGATCTGACCCAGGGGTTTGGGGTGGGGGTTATATACAGAATCACAGCTCCCCGGGAGGGAGGGACAGACTGGGATCTGACCGAGGGGTTCGGGGTGGGGGTTATATACAGAATCACAGCTCCCCGGGGAGGGAGGGACAGACTGGGATGTGACCGGGGGCGTTCAGGGAGGTGGTTATAAATCCCGAGTGACCGGTCACCGTGAGCACTCACCTGTTCTGGAATGAGTGTGGATGCTGAGGGACACACTGGACTCTCCACTGACCCTGCTGGTCCGTGAACAGCACAAACTTGATGGGAGTCCCGATCTTCAGCTCCTTCTCCAGCTCAAAGATGTGCTCCTTCCAGGGACAGCCCCCCTTCCCCAGGACCACGATCTCCCCGGAATTGTCAACCTGGGAAGGCAGAGGGCGAAAGGTGGCAGAGGGTTGGACGCTGGCCGCAGGACTCGAGACCCGTGCTGCCCCCGTCCCCCGTCCCCTCCCCCTCCGGACCCTGGCCCTGACCTTGAAGCGTTCCCGAATTGACTCCTGGACCAGTGAACGAGCAGGTAGCCACACTGTGTGGTAGTACTGGAGCCTGTCCAGGAACTCTGAGCCCACCAGTTTGACCGCCTTGCCGAATGCTTCCTGCAGAGACAGGGCGATGGGGGAAAATGAGGCAGGCCGTTAGGCCAGATCGCTGGGGAACAGCACCAGTTACTCACTCACACACACACACACACACACTCTCATTAACACTCTCACACTCACCATCAAGTCTCTCTCACACAGTCTGTCACTATCAAGCCCCATTCTCACTCTCTCACTATCAAACCCTATTCTCTCTCTCTCTCTCTCTCACACACAGTCTGTCACTATCAAGCCCCATTCTCACACTCACTCTCTCACTATCAAACCCTATTCTCTCTCTCTCTCTCTCTCACACACAGTCTGTCACTATCAAGCCCCATTCTCTCTCTCATGCTCTCACACACACACACACTCTCTCTCTCTCTCTCTCACACAGTCTGTCACTATCAAACCCTATTCTCTCTCTCTCATGCTCACACACACACACTCTCTCTCTCACACACAGTCTGTCACTATCAAGCCCCATTCTCTCTCTCATGCTCTCACACACACACACTCTCTCTCTCTCTCTCACACAGTCTGTCACTATCAAGCCCCATTTTCTCTCTCTCTCTCACGCTCACACACTCTCTCATTATCAAGCCCTATTCTCTCTCTCTCTCTCATACAGTCTGTCACGATCAAGCCCCATTCTCACACTCACTCTCTCACTATCAAACCCCATTCTCTCTCATGCTCACACACACACACACACACACACACAGTCTGTCACTATCAAGCCCCATTTTCACACACTCTCTCACTATCAAACCCCATTCTCTCTCTCTCATGCTCACACACACTCTCTCTCATACAGTCTGTCACGATCAAGCCCCATTCTCACACTCACTCTCTCACTATCAAACCCCATTCTCTCTCATGCTCACACACACACACACACACACACACACAGTCTGTCACTATCAAGCCCCATTTTCACACACTCTCTCACTATCAAACCCCATTCTCTCTCTCTCACGCTCACACACACTCTCTCTCACACAGTCTGTCACTATCAAGCCCCATTTTCACACTCACTCTCTCACTATCAAACCCCATTCTCTCTCTCTCATGCTCACACACACTCTCTCTCTCACACAGTCTGTCACTATCAAGCCCCATTTTCTCTCTCTCTCTCACGCTCACACACTCACTCTCTCACTATCAAACCCCATTCTCTCTCTCTCATGCTCACACACACTCTCTCTCTCACACAGTCTGTCACTATCAAGCCCCATTTTCTCTCTCTCTCTCACGCTCACACACACTCTCTCTCTCACACAGTCTGTCACTATCAAGCCCCATTTTCTCTCTCTCTCTCACGCTCACACACACTCTCTCTCACACAGTCTGTCACTATCAAGCCCCATTTTCTCTCTCTCTCTCACGCTCACACACACTCTCTCTCTCACACAGTCTGTCACTATCAAGCCCCATTTTCTCTCTCTCTCTCACGCTCACACACACTCTCTCTCTCACACAGTCTGTCACTATCAAGCCCCATTTTCTCTCTCTCTCTCACGCTCACACACACTCTCTCTCTCACACAGTCTGTCACTATCAAGCCCCATTTTCTCTCTCTCTCTCACGCTCACACACACTCTCTCTCTCACACAGTCTGTCACTATCAAGCCCCATTTTCTCTCTCTCTCTCTCACGCTCACACACACACACTCTCATTATCAAGCCCTATTCTCTCTCTCTCTGTCTCTGTCTGTCTGTCACTCCCACACTCCGTCCCTCGTGGGCGCGCACACACACACACACACGTCCAGCTCCCCCCTCCCCCCTCCCCTCCCCCCAACCCCGACCTCTGTGTCTGGGTCCTCTGTGTTCCAGACTGGGTTAAGGTAGCTGACCCGGGAGCTGAGGTTGGTGGTCACATTGTAGCGGGTTTCCCCGTCGCACTGTGAGATCCCGTTATCGATCGCGTCTACTTCCTCCACAAAATTTTCGTAGAGCTGCGAGGGAGGGAAAGAGGGTGGGACAGGGTTAGACGGAGTCAGACAGACAGAGAGCGGGGACAGGTCAGTCCCATCCTGTGTTCCAGTGCGGGAGCTCAGTTCCCCATCCCCTCCCCTCCCCTCCTCACGGCAGAGACCCACCTTGTCGTACAGGACGTCTAGCCGGGGGTCCGTCCAGTCAGTCTGCAGCAGCTGAGCCAGGACCCTCCTCCCAAAGTGAGCGTAGACCAGGCCCGCACTGCTCAGCTTCGTCACAAAGCGGGACCCCTGCTTTACACTCGCCAGGGTCTCCGCAAATGACCTGCAAACGGGGAGGGGGGGGGGGGGGGAGAGACAGAGAGAAGGGGGACAGAGAGAGAACAGACATAAAAAGAGGGGAGAGAGAGAGAGAGAGAAAGAGGGAGAAAGATGGGGTGGTGACAGAGAGAGAGAGAGGGGAGGGAAACAGACAGAGACAGGGGGCGACAGGGTGGGAGAGAGAGAGAGAAACAGACTGTTAGCATGAGACCATTCAGCCCCTCCTCCTCCTCCTCCTCCAGCCTGTCACACAGGAAGAGGAAGCCATTCTGCCCCCTTATCATGGCCTTTTGTACACGAACAGCACGAGGCCATTCAGCCCCTCACAGTAGGCACAGTGTTAAATCAGACCTTGCCTGCACTGTGTCACACATCCACCTTGTGCCTGAGGGGCCGTCCACACGGTAAACGGGGAGGGTGGGGGGGACGACGATGGAAACTGCCAGCCCGGGCCCACACAGCCAGGAGGAGGAGGAGGAGGGAAGGAAGGAAGGAGAGAAAGAGAGAGAGAGACTCCCAACTTCAAACCAATTCAGAAACAGAACCGTCCGTAAAGCGGAGGGTGAGAAACCTGCACCGTCCCTGGGCATGCCGACAGGGTCGGTGTGGTTACCTCTGGTGGTGGTCATAGCGGTGTCGCTCAGGGTCATACACACCCCCCACATCCACAACCACATCGCACGTCTCCAGCAGCTGGGGGTCTCGTGTTCGAATAATCTCCGCGTCCTGTGAACCAAGAAACAGACACGTTACCCTGCTGAATAAACCCTGACTCTGTACGGTTACACAGTGAGTGACCCTTACCCTGCTGAATAAACCCTGACTCTGTACGGTTACACAGTGAGTGACCCTTACCCTGCTGAATAAACACTGACTGTACGGTTACACAGTGAGTGACCCTTACCCTGCTGAATAAACACTGACTCTGTACGGTTACACAGTGAGTGACCCTTACCCTGCTGAATAAACCCTGACTCTGTACAGTTACACAGTGAGTGACCCTTACCCTGCTGAATAAACACTGACTCTGTACGGTTACACAGTGACCCTTACCCTGCTGAATAAACACTGACTCTGTACGGTTACACAGTGAGTGACCCTTACCCTGCTGAATAAACACTGACTCTGTACGATTACACAGTGAGTGACCCTTACCCTGCTGTATAAACCCTGACTCTGTACGATTACACAGTGAGTGACCCTTACCCTGCTGAATAAACCCTGACTCTGTACGATTACACAGTGAGTGACCCTTACCCTGCTGTATAAACCCTGACTCTGTACGATTACACAGTGAGTGACCCTTACCCTGCTGTATAAACCCTGACTCTGTACGGTTACACAGTGAGTGACCCTTACCCTGCTGTATAAACCCTGACTCTGTACGGTTACACAGTGAGTGACCCTTGCCCTGCTGAATAAACACTGACTCTGTACGGTTACACAGTGAGTGACCCTTACCCTGCTGAATAAACACTGACTCTGTACGGTTACACAGTGAGTGACCCTTACCCTGCTGAATAAACACTGACTCTGTACGGTTACACAGTGAGTGACCCTTACCCTGCTGAATAAACCCTGACTCTGTACGGTTACACAGTGAGTGACCCTTACCCTGCTGAATAAACACTGACTCTGTACGATTACACAGTGAGTGACCCTTACCCTGAATAAACCCTGACTCTGTACGGTTACACAGTGAGTGACCCTTACCCTGCTGAATAAACCCTGACTCTGTACAGTTACACAGTGAGTGACCCTTACCCTGCTGAATAAACCCTGACTCTGTACGGTTACACAGTGACCCTTACCCTGCTGAATAAACACTGACTCTGTACAGTTACACAGTGAGTGACCCTTACCCTGCTGAATAAACCCTGACTCTGTACGGTTACACAGTGAGTGACCCTTACCCTGCTGAATAAACCCTGACTCTGTACAGTTACACAGTGAGTGACCCTTACCCTGCTGAATAAACCCTGACTCTGTACGGTTACACAGTGACCCTTACCCTGCTGAATAAACACTGACTCTGTACAGTTACACAGTGAGTGACCCTTACCCTGCTGAATAAACCCTGACTCTGTACGGTTACACAGTGAGTGACCCTTACCCTGCTGAATAAACCCTGACTCTGTACGGTTACACAGTGAGTGACCCTTACCCTGCTGAATAAACACTGACTCTGTACGGTTACACAGTGAGTGACCCTTACCCTGCTGAATAAACACTGACTCTGTACGGTTACACAGCGAGTGACCCTTACCCTGCTGTATAAACACTGACTCTGTACGGTTACACAGTGAGTGACCCTTACCCTGCTGAATAAACCCTGACTCTGTATGGTTACACAGTGAGTGACCCTTACCCTGCTGTATAAACACTGTCTCTGTACGGTTACACAGCGAGTGACCCTTACCCTGCTGAATAAACACTGACTCTGTACGGTTACACAGTGAGTGACCCTTACCCTGCTGAATAAACACTGACTCTGTACGGTCACACAGTGAGTGACCCTTACCCTGCTGAATAAACACTGACTCTGTACGGTTACACAGCGAGTGACCCTTACCCTGCTGTATAAACACTGACTCTGTACGGTTACACAGTGAGTGACCCTTACCCTGCTGAATAAACCCTGACTCTGTACGGTTACACAGTGAGTGACCCTTACCCTGCTGTATAAACACTGTCTCTGTACGGTTACACAGCGAGTGACCCTTACCCTGCTGAATAAACACTGACTCTGTACGGTTACACAGTGAGTGACCCTTACCCTGCTGAATAAACCCTGACTCTGTACGGTTACACAGTGAGTGACCCTTACCCTGCTGAATAAACACTGACTCTGTACGGTTACACAGTGAGTGACCCTTACCCTGCTGAATAAACACTGACTCTGTACGGTTACACAGTGAGTGACCCTTACCCTGCTGAATAAACACTGACTCTGTACGGTTACACAGCGAGTGACCCTTACCCTGCTGTATAAACACTGACTCTGTACGGTTACACAGTGAGTGACCCTTACCCTGCTGAATAAACCCTGACTCTGTACGGTTACACAGTGAGTGACCCTTACCCTGCTGTATAAACACTGTCTCTGTACGGTTACACAGCGAGTGACCCTTACCCTGCTGAATAAACACTGACTCTGTACGGTTACACAGTGAGTGACCCTTACCCTGCTGAATAAACACTGACTCTGTACGGTCACACAGTGAGTGACCCTTACCCTGCTGAATAAACACTGACTCTGTACGGTTACACAGCGAGTGATCCTTACCCTGCTGAATAAATCCTGATTCTGTACGGTTACACAGTGAGTGACCCTTACCCTGCTGAATAAATCCTGACTCTGTACGGTTACACAGTGAGTGACCCTAACCCTGCTGAAAAAAAAAAAACTCTGTACGGTTACACAGCGAGTGACCCTTACCCTGCTGAATAAACACTGACTCTGTACGGTTACACAGTGAGTGACCCTTACCCTGCTGAATAAACCCTGACTCTGTACAGTTACACAGTGAGTGACCCTTACCCTGCTGAATAAACCCTGACTCTGTACGGTTACACAGTGAGTGACCCTTACCCTTCTGAAAAAACACTGACTCTGTACAGTTACACAGTGAGTGACCCTTACCCTGCTGAATAAACACTGACTGTACGGTTACACAGCAAGTGACCCTTACCCTGCAGAATAAACACTGACTCTGTACGGTTACACAGTGAGTGACCCTTACCCTGCTGAATAAACCCTGACTCTGTACAGTTACACAGTGACCCTTACCCTGCTGAATAAACCCTGACTCTGTGCGGTTACACAGTGACCCTTACCCTGCTGAATAAACACTGACTCTGTACGGTTACACAGCGAGTGACCCTTACCCTGCTGAATAAACACTGACTCTGTACAGTTACACAGTGAGTGACCCTTACCCTGCTGAATAAACACTGACTGTACGGTTACACAGCAAGTGACCCTTACCCTGCAGAATAAACCCTGACTCTGTATGGTTACACAGTGAGTGACCCTTACCCTGCTGAATAAACACTGACTCTGTACGGTTACACAGTGAGTGACCCTTACCCTGCTGAATAAACCCTGACTCTGTACAGTTACACAGTGACCCTTACCCTGCTGAATAAACCCTGACTCTGTGCGGTTACACAGTGACCCTTACCCTGCTGAATAAACACTGACTCTGTACGGTTACACAGCGAGTGACCCTTACCCTGCTGAATAAACACTGACTCTGTACGGTTACACAGTGAGTGACCCTTACCCTGCTGAACAAACACTGACTCTGTACAGTTACACAGTGAGTGACCCTGACCCTGCCGAATAAACCCTGACTCTATACGGTTACACAGTGAGTGACCCTTACTCTGCCGAATAAACCCTGACTCTGTACACTTACACAGTGAGTGACCCTTACCCTGCTGAATAAACACTGACTCTGTACGGTTACACAGTGAGTGACCCTTACCCTGCTGAATAAACACTGACTCTGTACGGTTACACAGTGAGTGACCCTTACCCTGCTGAATAAACCCTGACTCTGTACGGTTACACAGTGAGTGACCCTTACCCTGCTGAATAAACACTGACTCTGTACGGTTACACAGCGAGTGACCCTTACCCTGCTGAATAAACCCTGACTCTGTACGGTCACACAGTGAGTGACCCTTACCCTGCTGAATAAACACTGACTCTGTACGGTTACACAGTGAGTGACCCTTACCCTGCTGAATAAACACTGACTCTGTACAGTTACACAGTGAGTGACCCTGACCCTGCCGAATAAACCCTGACTCTATACGGTTACACAGTGAGTGACCCTTACCCTGCCGAATAAACCCTGACTCTGTACACTTACACAGTGAGTGACCCTTACCCTGCTGAATAAACACTGACTCTGTACGGTTACACAGTGAGTGACCCTTACCCTGCCGAATAAACCCTGACTCTGTACACTTACACAGTGAGTGACCCTTACCCTGCTGAATAAACACTGACTCTGTACGGTTACACAGTGACCCTTACCCTGCTGAATAAACCCTGACTCTGTACGGTTACACAGTGAGTGACCCTTACCCTGCTGAATAAACCCTGACTCTGTACGGTTACACAGTGAGTGACCCTTACCCTGCTGAATAAACACTGACTCTGTACAGTTACACAGTGAGTGACCCTTACCCTGCTGAATAAACACTGACTCTGTACGGTTACACAGTGAGTGACCCTTACCCTGCTGAATAAACCCTGACTCTGTACGGTTACACAGTGAGTGACCCTTACCCTGCTGAATAAACACTGACTCTGTACGGTTACACAGTGAGTGACCCTTACCCTGCTGAATAAACACTGACTCTGTACGGTTACACAGCGAGTGACCCTTACCCTGCTGTATAAACACTGACTCTGTACGGTTACACAGTGAGTGACCCTTACCCTGCTGAATAAACACTGACTCTGTACGGTTACACAGTGAGTGACCCTTACCCTGCTGAATAAACACTGACTCTGTACGGTTACACAGCAAGTGACCCTTACCCTGCTGTATAAACACTGACTCTGTACGGTTACACAGTGAGTGACCCTTACCCTGCTGAATAAACCCTGACTCTGTACGGTTACACAGTGAGTGACCCTTACCCTGCTGTATAAACACTGTCTCTGTACGGTTACACAGCGAGTGACCCTTACCCTGCTGAATAAACACTGACTCTGTACGGTTACACAGTGAGTGACCCTTACCCTGCTGAATAAACCCTGACTCTGTACGGTTACACAGTGAGTGACCCTTACCCTGCTGTATAAACACTGACTCTGTACGGTTACACAGTGAGTGACCCTTACCCTGCTGAATAAACCCTGACTCTGTACGGTTACACAGTGAGTGACCCTTACCCTGCTGTATAAACACTGTCTCTGTACGGTTACACAGCGAGTGACCCTTACCCTGCTGAATAAACACTGACTCTGTACGGTTACACAATGAGTGACCCTTACCCTGCTGAATAAACACTGACTCTGTACGGTGACACAGTGAGTGACCCTTACCCTGCTGAATAAACACTGACTCTGTACGGTTACACAGCGAGTGACCCTTACCCTGCAGAATAAACACTGACTCTGTACGGTTACACAGTGAGTGACCCTTACCCTGCTGAATAAACACTGACTCTGTACGGTTACACAGTGAGTGACCCTTACCCTGCTGAATAAACACTGACTCTGTACGATTACACAGTGACCCTTACCCTGCTGAATAAACACTGACTCTGTACGGTTACACAGTGACGCTTACCCTGCTGAATAAACCCTGACTCTGTACAGTTACACAGTGACCCTTACCCTGCTGAATAAACCCTGACTCTGTACGGTTACACAGTGACCCTTACCCTGCTGAATAAACACTGACTCTGTACGGTTACACAGTGAGTGACCCTTACCCTGCTGAATAGACACTGACTCTGTATGGTTACACAGCGAATGACCCTTACCCTGCTGAATAAACACTGACTCTGTACGGTTACACAGTGAGTGACCCTTACCCTGCTGAATAAACACTGACTCTGTACGGTTACACAGTGAGTGACCCTTACCCTGCTGTATAAACCCTGACTCTGTACGATTACACAGTGAGTGACCCTTACCCTGCTGTATAAACCCTGACTCTGTACGGTTACACAGTGAGTGACCCTTACCCTGCTGTATAAACCCTGACTCTGTACGGTTACACAGTGAGTGACCCTTGCCCTGCTGAATAAACACTGACTCTGTACGGTTACACAGTGAGTGACCCTTACCCTGCTGAATAAACACTGACTCTGTACGGTTACACAGTGAGTGACCCTTACCCTGCTGAATAAACACTGACTCTGTACGGTTACACAGTGAGTGACCCTTACCCTGCTGAATAAACCCTGACTCTGTACGGTTACACAGTGAGTGACCCTTACCCTGCTGAATAAACACTGACTCTGTACGATTACACAGTGAGTGACCCTTACCCTGAATAAACCCTGACTCTGTACGGTTACACAGTGAGTGACCCTTACCCTGCTGAATAAACCCTGACTCTGTACAGTTACACAGTGAGTGACCCTTACCCTGCTGAATAAACCCTGACTCTGTACGGTTACACAGTGACCCTTACCCTGCTGAATAAACACTGACTCTGTACAGTTACACAGTGAGTGACCCTTACCCTGCTGAATAAACCCTGACTCTGTACGGTTACACAGTGAGTGACCCTTACCCTGCTGAATAAACCCTGACTCTGTACAGTTACACAGTGAGTGACCCTTACCCTGCTGAATAAACCCTGACTCTGTACGGTTACACAGTGACCCTTACCCTGCTGAATAAACACTGACTCTGTACAGTTACACAGTGAGTGACCCTTACCCTGCTGAATAAACCCTGACTCTGTACGGTTACACAGTGAGTGACCCTTACCCTGCTGAATAAACCCTGACTCTGTACGGTTACACAGTGAGTGACCCTTACCCTGCTGAATAAACACTGACTCTGTACGGTTACACAGTGAGTGACCCTTACCCTGCTGAATAAACACTGACTCTGTACGGTTACACAGCAAGTGACCCTTACCCTGCTGTATAAACACTGACTCTGTACGGTTACACAGTGAGTGACCCTTACCCTGCTGAATAAACCCTGACTCTGTATGGTTACACAGTGAGTGACCCTTACCCTGCTGTATAAACACTGTCTCTGTACGGTTACACAGCGAGTGACCCTTACCCTGCTGAATAAACACTGACTCTGTACGGTTACACAGTGAGTGACCCTTACCCTGCTGAATAAACACTGACTCTGTACGGTCACACAGTGAGTGACCCTTACCCTGCTGAATAAACACTGACTCTGTACGGTTACACAGCGAGTGACCCTTACCCTGCTGTATAAACACTGACTCTGTACGGTTACACAGTGAGTGACCCTTACCCTGCTGAATAAACCCTGACTCTGTACGGTTACACAGTGAGTGACCCTTACCCTGCTGTATAAACACTGTCTCTGTACGGTTACACAGCGAGTGACCCTTACCCTGCTGAATAAACACTGACTCTGTACGGTTACACAGTGAGTGACCCTTACCCTGCTGAATAAACCCTGACTCTGTACGGTTACACAGTGAGTGACCCTTACCCTGCTGAATAAACACTGACTCTGTACGGTTACACAGTGAGTGACCCTTACCCTGCTGAATAAACACTGACTCTGTACGGTTACACAGTGAGTGACCCTTACCCTGCTGAATAAACACTGACTCTGTACGGTTACACAGCGAGTGACCCTTACCCTGCTGTATAAACACTGACTCTGTACGGTTACACAGTGAGTGACCCTTACCCTGCTGAATAAACCCTGACTCTGTACGGTTACACAGTGAGTGACCCTTACCCTGCTGTATAAACACTGTCTCTGTACGGTTACACAGCGAGTGACCCTTACCCTGCTGAATAAACACTGACTCTGTACGGTTACACAGTGAGTGACCCTTACCCTGCTGAATAAACACTGACTCTGTACGGTCACACAGTGAGTGACCCTTACCCTGCTGAATAAACACTGACTCTGTACGGTTACACAGCGAGTGACCCTTACCCTGCTGAATAAATCCTGATTCTGTACGGTTACACAGTGAGTGACCCTTACCCTGCTGAATAAATCCTGACTCTGTACGGTTACACAGTGAGTGACCCTAACCCTGCTGAATAAACACTGACTCTGTACGGTTACACAGCGAGTGACCCTTACCCTGCTGAATAAACACTGACTCTGTACGGTTACACAGTGAGTGACCCTTACCCTGCTGAATAAACCCTGACTCTGTACAGTTACACAGTGAGTGACCCTTACCCTGCTGAATAAACACTGACTCTGTACGGTTACACAGTGTGTGACCCTTACCCTGCTGAATAAACCCTGACTCTGTACGGTTACACAGTGAGTGACCCTTACCCTGCTGAAAAAACACTGACTCTGTACAGTTACACAGTGAGTGACCCTTACCCTGCTGAATAAACACTGACTGTACGGTTACACAGCAAGTGACCCTTACCCTGCAGAATAAACACTGACTCTGTACGGTTACACAGTGAGTGACCCTTACCCTGCTGAATAAACCCTGACTCTGTACAGTTACACAGTGACCCTTACCCTGCTGAATAAACCCTGACTCTGTGCGGTTACACAGTGACCCTTACCCTGCTGAATAAACACTGACTCTGTACGGTTACACAGCGAGTGACCCTTACCCTGCTGAATAAACACTGACTCTGTACAGTTACACAGTGAGTGACCCTTACCCTGCTGAATAAACACTGACTCTGTACGGTTACACAGCAAGTGACCCTTACCCTGCAGAATAAACACTGACTCTGTACGGTTACACAGTGAGTGACCCTTACCCTGCTGAATAAACCCTGACTCTGTACAGTTACACAGTGACCCTTACCCTGCTGAATAAACCCTGACTCTGTGCGGTTACACAGTGACCCTTACCCTGCTGAATAAACACTGACTCTGTACGGTTACACAGCGAGTGACCCTTACCCTGCTGAATAAACCCTGACTCTGTACAGTTACACAGTGAGTGACCCTTACCCTGCTGAATAAACACTGACTCTGTACGGTTACACAGTGAGTGACCCTGACCCTGCCGAATAAACCCTGACTCTATACGGTTACACAGTGAGTGACCCTTACTCTGCCGAATAAACACTGACTCTGTACAGTTACACAGTAAGTGACCCTTACCCTGCTGAATAAACCCTGACTCTGTACGGTTACACAGTGAGTGACCCTTACCCTGCTGAATAAACACTGACTCTGTACGGTTACACAGCGAGTGACCCTTACCCTGCTGTATAAACACTGACTCTGTACGGTTACACAGTGAGTGACCCTTACCCTGCTGAATAAACACTGACTCTGTACGGTTACACAGTGAGTGACCCTTACCCTGCTGAATAAACACTGACTCTGTACGGTTACACAGTGAGTGACCCTTACCCTGCTGAATAAACACTGACTCTGTACGGTTACACAGTGAGTGACCCTTACCCTGCTGAATAAACCCTGACTCTGTACGGTTACACAGTGAGTGACCCTTACCCTGCTGAATAAACACTGACTCTGTACGGTTACACAGTGAGTGACCCTTACCCTGCTGAATAAACACTGACTCTGTACGGTTACACAGCGAGTGACCCTTACCCTGCTGTATAAACACTGACTCTGTACGGTTACACAGTGAGTGACCCTTACCCTGCTGAATAAACACTGACTCTGTACGGTTACACAGTGAGTGACCCTTACCCTGCTGAATAAACACTGACTCTGTACGGTTACACAGCAAGTGACCCTTACCCTGCTGTATAAACACTGACTCTGTACGGTTACACAGTGAGTGACCCTTACCCTGCTGAATAAACCCTGACTCTGTACGGTTACACAGTGAGTGACCCTTACCCTGCTGTATAAACACTGTCTCTGTACGGTTACACAGCGAGTGACCCTTACCCTGCTGAATAAACACTGACTCTGTACGGTTACACAGTGAGTGACCCTTACCCTGCTGAATAAACCCTGACTCTGTACGGTTACACAGTGAGTGACCCTTACCCTGCTGTATAAACACTGACTCTGTACGGTTACACAGTGAGTGACCCTTACCCTGCTGAATAAACCCTGACTCTGTACGGTTACACAGTGAGTGACCCTTACCCTGCTGTATAAACACTGTCTCTGTACGGTTACACAGCGAGTGACCCTTACCCTGCTGAATAAACACTGACTCTGTACGGTTACACAGTGAGTGACCCTTACCCTGCTGAATAAACACTGACTGTACGGTTACACAGCAAGTGACCCTTACCCTGCTGAATAAACACTGACTCTGTACGGTTACACAGTGAGTGACCCTTACCCTCCTGAATAAACACTGACTCTGTACGGTTACACAGCGAGTGACCCTTACCCTGCAGAATAAACACTGACTCTGTACGGTTACACAGTGAGTGACCCTTACCCTGCTGAATAAACCCTGACTCTGTACAGTTACACAGTGACCCTTACCCTGCTGAATAAACCCTGACTCTGTACGGTTACACAGTGACCCTTACCCTGCTGAATAAACACTGACTCTGTACGGTTACACAGTGAGTGACCCTTACCCTGCTGAATAGACACTGACTCTGTATGGTTACACAGCGAATGACCCTTACCCTGCTGAATAAACACTGACTCTGTACGGTTACACAGTGAGTGACCCTTACCCTGCTGAATAAACACTGACTCTGTACGGTTACACAGTGAGTGACCCTTACCCTGCTGTATAAACCCTGACTCTGTACGATTACACAGTGAGTGACCCTTACCCTGCTGTATAAACCCTGACTCTGTACGGTTACACAGTGAGTGACCCTTACCCTGCTGTATAAACCCTGACTCTGTACGGTTACACAGTGAGTGACCCTTGCCCTGCTGAATAAACACTGACTCTGTACGGTTACACAGTGAGTGACCCTTACCCTGCTGAATAAACACTGACTCTGTACGGTTACACAGTGAGTGACCCTTACCCTGCTGAATAAACACTGACTCTGTACGGTTACACAGTGAGTGACCCTTACCCTGCTGAATAAACCCTGACTCTGTACGGTTACACAGTGAGTGACCCTTACCCTGCTGAATAAACACTGACTCTGTACGATTACACAGTGAGTGACCCTTACCCTGAATAAACCCTGACTCTGTACGGTTACACAGTGAGTGACCCTTACCCTGCTGAATAAACCCTGACTCTGTACAGTTACACAGTGAGTGACCCTTACCCTGCTGAATAAACCCTGACTCTGTACGGTTACACAGTGACCCTTACCCTGCTGAATAAACACTGACTCTGTACAGTTACACAGTGAGTGACCCTTACCCTGCTGAATAAACCCTGACTCTGTACGGTTACACAGTGAGTGACCCTTACCCTGCTGAATAAACCCTGACTCTGTACAGTTACACAGTGAGTGACCCTTACCCTGCTGAATAAACCCTGACTCTGTACGGTTACACAGTGACCCTTACCCTGCTGAATAAACACTGACTCTGTACAGTTACACAGTGAGTGACCCTTACCCTGCTGAATAAACCCTGACTCTGTACGGTTACACAGTGAGTGACCCTTACCCTGCTGAATAAACCCTGACTCTGTACGGTTACACAGTGAGTGACCCTTACCCTGCTGAATAAACACTGACTCGGTACGGTTACACAGTGAGTGACCCTTACCCTGCTGAATAAACACTGACTCTGTACGGTTACACAGCAAGTGACCCTTACCCTGCTGTATAAACACTGACTCTGTACGGTTACACAGTGAGTGACCCTTACCCTGCTGAATAAACCCTGACTCTGTATGGTTACACAGTGAGTGACCCTTACCCTGCTGTATAAACACTGTCTCTGTACGGTTACACAGCGAGTGACCCTTACCCTGCTGAATAAACACTGACTCTGTACGGTTACACAGTGAGTGACCCTTACCCTGCTGAATAAACACTGACTCTGTACGGTCACACAGTGAGTGACCCTTACCCTGCTGAATAAACACTGACTCTGTACGGTTACACAGCGAGTGACCCTTACCCTGCTGTATAAACACTGACTCTGTACGGTTACACAGTGAGTGACCCTTACCCTGCTGAATAAACCCTGACTCTGTACGGTTACACAGTGAGTGACCCTTACCCTGCTGTATAAACACTGTCTCTGTACGGTTACACAGCGAGTGACCCTTACCCTGCTGAATAAACACTGACTCTGTACGGTTACACAGTGAGTGACCCTTACCCTGCTGAATAAACCCTGACTCTGTACGGTTACACAGTGAGTGACCCTTACCCTGCTGAATAAACACTGACTCTGTACGGTTACACAGTGAGTGACCCTTACCCTGCTGAATAAACACTGACTCTGTACGGTTACACAGTGAGTGACCCTTACCCTGCTGAATAAACACTGACTCTGTACGGTTACACAGCGAGTGACCCTTACCCTGCTGTATAAACACTGACTCTGTACGGTTACACAGTGAGTGACCCTTACCCTGCTGAATAAACCCTGACTCTGTACGGTTACACAGTGAGTGACCCTTACCCTGCTGTATAAACACTGTCTCTGTACGGTTACACAGCGAGTGACCCTTACCCTGCTGAATAAACACTGACTCTGTACGGTTACACAGTGAGTGACCCTTACCCTGCTGAATAAACACTGACTCTGTACGGTCACACAGTGAGTGACCCTTACCCTGCTGAATAAACACTGACTCTGTACGGTTACACAGCGAGTGACCCTTACCCTGCTGAATAAATCCTGATTCTGTACGGTTACACAGTGAGTGACCCTTACCCTGCTGAATAAATCCTGACTCTGTACGGTTACACAGTGAGTGACCCTAACCCTGCTGAATAAACACTGACTCTGTACGGTTACACAGCGAGTGACCCTTACCCTGCTGAATAAACACTGACTCTGTACGGTTACACAGTGAGTGACCCTTACCCTGCTGAATAAACACTGACTCTGTACGGTTACACAGTGTGTGACCCTTACCCTGCTGAATAAACCCTGACTCTGTACGGTTACACAGTGAGTGACCCTTACCCTGCTGAAAAAACACTGACTCTGTACAGTTACACAGTGAGTGACCCTTACCCTGCTGAATAAACACTGACTGTACGGTTACACAGCAAGTGACCCTTACCCTGCAGAATAAACACTGACTCTGTACGGTTACACAGTGAGTGACCCTTACCCTGCTGAATAAACCCTGACTCTGTACAGTTACACAGTGACCCTTACCCTGCTGAATAAACCCTGACTCTGTGCGGTTACACAGTGACCCTTACCCTGCTGAATAAACACTGACTCTGTACGGTTACACAGCGAGTGACCCTTACCCTGCTGAATAAACACTGACTCTGTACAGTTACACAGTGAGTGACCCTTACCCTGCTGAATAAACACTGACTCTGTACGGTTACACAGCAAGTGACCCTTACCCTGCAGAATAAACACTGACTCTGTACGGTTACACAGTGAGTGACCCTTACCCTGCTGAATAAACCCTGACTCTGTACAGTTACACAGTGACCCTTACCCTGCTGAATAAACCCTGACTCTGTGCGGTTACACAGTGACCCTTACCCTGCTGAATAAACACTGACTCTGTACGGTTACACAGCGAGTGACCCTTACCCTGCTGAATAAACACTGACTCTGTACGGTTACACAGTGAGTGACCCTTACCCTGCTGAATAAACCCTGACTCTGTACGGTTACACAGTGAGTGACCCTTACCCTGCTGAATAAACACTGACTCTGTACGGTTACACAGCGAGTGACCCTTACCCTGCTGAATAAACCCTGACTCTGTACGGTCACACAGTGAGTGACCCTTACCCTGCTGAATAAACACTGACTCTGTACGGTTACACAGTGAGTGACCCTTACCCTGCTGAATAAACACTGACTCTGTACGGTTACACAGTGAGTGACCCTTACCCTGCTGAATAAACACTGACTCTGTACAGTTACACAGTGAGTGACCCTGACCCTGCCGAATAAACCCTGACTCTATACGGTTACACAGTGAGTGACCCTTACCCTGCCGAATAAACCCTGACTCTGTACACTTACACAGTGAGTGACCCTTACCCTGCTGAATAAACACTGACTCTGTACGGTTACACAGTGAGTGACCCTTACCCTGCTGAATAAACCCTGACTCTGTACGGTTACACAGTGAGTGACCCTTACCCTGCTGAATAAACACTGACTCTGTACAGTTACACAGTGAGTGACCCTTACCCTGCTGAATAAACACTGACTCTGTACGGTTACACAGTGAGTGACCCTTACCCTGCTGAATAAACCCTGACTCTGTACGGTTACACAGTGAGTGACCCTTACCCTGCTGAATAAACACTGACTCTGTACGGTTACACAGTGAGTGACCCTTACCCTGCTGAATAAACACTGACTCTGTACGGTTACACAGCGAGTGACCCTTACCCTGCTGTATAAACACTGACTCTGTACGGTTACACAGTGAGTGACCCTTACCCTGCTGAATAAACACTGACTCTGTACGGTTACACAGTGAGTGACCCTTACCCTGCTGAATAAACACTGACTCTGTACGGTTACACAGCAAGTGACCCTTACCCTGCTGTATAAACACTGACTCTGTACGGTTACACAGTGAGTGACCCTTACCCTGCTGAATAAACCCTGACTCTGTACGGTTACACAGTGAGTGACCCTTACCCTGCTGTATAAACACTGTCTCTGTACGGTTACACAGCGAGTGACCCTTACCCTGCTGAATAAACACTGACTCTGTACGGTTACACAGTGAGTGACCCTTACCCTGCTGAATAAACCCTGACTCTGTACGGTTACACAGTGAGTGACCCTTACCCTGCTGTATAAACACTGACTCTGTACGGTTACACAGTGAGTGACCCTTACCCTGCTGAATAAACCCGGACTCTGTACGGTTACACAGTGAGTGACCCTTACCCTGCTGTATAAACACTGTCTCTGTACGGTTACACAGCGAGTGACCCTTACCCTGCTGAATAAACACTGACTCTGTACGGTTACACAGTGAGTGACCCTTACCCTGCTGAATAAACACTGACTGTACGGTTACACAGCAAGTGACCCTTACCCTGCTGAATAAACACTGACTCTGTACGGTTACACAGCGAGTGACCCTTACCCTGCAGAATAAACACTGACTCTGTACGGTTACACAGTGAGTGACCCTTACCCTGCTGAATAAACCCTGACTCTGTACAGTTACACAGTGACCCTTACCCTGCTGAATAAACCCTGACTCTGTACGGTTACACAGTGACCCTTACCCTGCTGAATAAACACTGACTCTGTACGGTTACACAGTGAGTGACCCTTACCCTGCTGAATAAACACTGACTCTGTACGGTTACACAGTGAGTGACCCGTACCCTGCTGTATAAACACTGACTCTGTACGGTTACACAGTGAGTGACCCTTACCCTGCTGAATAGACACTGACTCTGTATGGTTACACAGCGAATGACCCTTACCCTGCTGAATAAACACTGACTCTGTACGGTTACACAGCGAGTGACCCTTACCCTGCTGAATAAACCCTGACTCTGTACAGTTACACAGTGACCCTTACCCTGCTGAATAAACACTCTGTACAGTTATACAGTGAGTGACCCTTACCCTGCTGAATAAACACTGACTCTGTACAGTTACACAGCGAGTGACCCTTACCCTGCTGAATAAACCCTGACTCTGTACGGTTACACAGTGAGTGACCCTTACCCTGCTGAATAAACACTGACTCTGTACGGTTACACAGTGAGTGACCCTTACCCTGCTGAATAAACCCTGACTCTGTACGGTTACACAGTGAGTGACCCTTACCCTGCTGAATAAACACTGACTCTGTACAGTTACACAGTGAGTGACCCTGACCCTGCTGAATAAACACTGACTCTGTACGGTTACACAGTGAGTGACCCTTACCCTGCTGAATAAACACTGACTCTGTACAGTTACACAGTGAGTGACCCTGACCCTGCCGAATAAACCCTGACTCTATACGGTTACACAGTGAGTGACCCTTACCCTGCCGAATAAACCCTGACTCTGTACACTTACACAGTGAGTGACCCTTACCCTGCTGAATAAACCCTGACTCTGTACGGTTACACAGTGAGTGACCCTTACCCTGCTGAATAAACACTGACTCTGTACAGCTACACAGTGAGTGACCCTTACCCTGCTGAATAAACACTGACTCTGTACGGTTACACAGTGAGTGACCCTTACCCTGCTGAATAAACCCTGACTCTGTACAGTTACACAGTGAGTGACCCTTACCCTGCTGAATAAACACTGACTCTGTACGGTTACACAGTGAGTGACCCTTACCCTGCTGAATAAACCCTGACTCTGTACGGTTACACAGTGAGTGACCCTTACCCTGCTGAATAAACACTGACTCTGTACAGCTACACAGTGAGTGACCCTTACCCTGCTGAATAAACACTGACTCTGTACGGTTACACAGTGAGTGACCCTTACCCTGCTGAATAAACCCTGACTCTGTACGGTTACACAGTGAGTGACCCTTACCCTGCTGAATAAACACTGACTCTGTACGGTTACACAGCAAGTGACCCTTACCCTGCTGTATAAACACTGACTCTGTACGGTTACACAGTGAGTGACCCTTACCCTGCTGAATAAACCCTGACTCTGTACAGTTACACAGTGACCCTTACCCTGCTGAATAAACCCTGACTCTGTACGGTTACACAGTGAGTGACCCGTACCCTGCTGAATAAACCCTGACTCTGTACGGTTACACAGTGAGTGACCCTTACCCTGCTGTATAAACACTGTCTCTGTACGGTTACACAGCGAGTGACCCTTACCCTGCTGAATAAACACTGACTCTGTACGGTTACACAGTGAGTGACCCTTACCCTGCTGAATAAACCCTGACTCTGTACGGTTACACAGTGAGTGACCCTTACCCTGCTGTATAAACACTGACTCTGTACGGTTACACAGTGAGTGACCCTTACCCTGCTGAATAAACCCTGACTCTGTACGGTTACACAGTGAGTGACCCTTACCCTGCTGTATAAACACTGTCTCTGTACGGTTACACAGCGAGTGACCCTTACCCTGCTGAATAAACACTGACTGTACGGTTACACAGCAAGTGACCCTTACCCTGCTGAATAAACACTGACTCTGTACGGTTACACAGCGAGTGACCCTTACCCTGCAGAATAAACACTGACTCTGTACGGTTACACAGTGAGTGACCCTTACCCTGCTGAATAAACCCTGACTCTGTACAGTTACACAGTGACCCTTACCCTGCTGAATAAACCCTGACTCTGTACCCTTACACAGTGAGTGACCCTTACCCTGCTGAATAAACACTGACTCTGTACGGTTACACAGTGACCCTTACCCTGCTGAATAAACACTGACTCTGTACAGTTACACAGCGAGTGACCCTTACCCTGCTGAATAAACACTGACTCTGTACGGTTACACAGTGAGTGACCCGTACCCTGCTGAATAAACCCTGACTCTGTACGGTTACACAGTGAGTGACCCTTACCCTGCTGAATAAACCCTGACTCTGTACGGTTACACAGTGAGTGACCCTTACCCTGCTGAATAAACACTGACTCTGTACGGTTACACAGCGAGTGACCCTTACCCTGCTGTATAAACACTGACTCTGTACGGTTACACAGTGAGTGACCCTTACCCTGTTGAATAAACCCTGACTCTGTACGGTTACACAGTGAGTGACCCTTACCCTGCTGAATAAACACTGACTCTGTACGGTTACACAGTGAGTGACCCTTACCCTGCTGAATAAACACTGACTCTGTATGGTAACACAGCAAGTGACCCTTACCCTGCTGTATAAACACTGACTCTGTACGGTTACACAGTGAGTGACCCTTACCCTGCTGAATAAACCCTGACTCTGTACGGTTACACAGTGAGTGACCCTTACCCTGCTGTATAAACACTGTCTCTGTACGGTTACACAGCGAGTGACCCTTACCCTGCTGAATAAACACTGACTCTGTACGGTTACACAGTGAGTGACCCTTACCCTGCTGAATAAACACTGACTGTACGGTTACACAGCAAGTGACCCTTACCCTGCTGAATAAACACTGACTCTGTACGGTTACACAGCGAGTGACCCTTACCCTGCAGAATAAACACTGACTCTGTACGGTTACACAGTGAGTGACCCTTACCCTGCTGAATAAACCCTGACTCTGTACAGTTACACAGTGACCCTTACCCTGCTGAAGAAACACTGACTCTGTACAGTTACACAGTGAGTGACCCTTACCCTGCTGAATAAACACTGACTCTGTACGGTTACACAGTGAGTGACCCTTACCCTGCTGAATAGACACTGACTCTGTATGGTTACACAGCGAATGACCCTTACCCTGCTGAATAAACACTGACTCTGTACGGTTACACAGCGAGTGACCCTTACCCTGCTGAATAAACCCTGACTCTGTACAGTTACACAGTGACCCTTACCCTGCTGAATAAACACTGACTCTGTACGGTTACACAGTGAGTGACCCTTACCCTGCTGTATAAACACTGACTCTGTACGGTTACACAGCGAGTGACCCTTACCCTGCTGAATAAACCCTGACTCTGTACGGTTACACAGTGAGTGACCCTTACCCTGCTGAATAAACCCTGACTCTGTACGGTTACACAGTGAATGACCCTTACCCTGCTGAATAAACCCTGACTCTGTACGGTTACACAGCGAGTGACCCTTACCCTGCTGAATAAACCCTGACTCTGTACGGTTACACAGCGAGTGACCCTTACCCTGCTGAATAAACCCTGACTCTGTACGGTTACACAGTGAGTGACCCTTACCCTGCTGAATAAACACTGACTCTGTACAGTTACACAGTGAGTGACCCTTACCCTGCTGAATAAACACTGACTCTGTACGGTTACACAGTGAGTGACCCTTACCCTGCTGAATAAACACTGACTCTGTACGGTTACACAGTGAGTGACCCTTACCCTGCTGAATAAACACTGACTCTGTACAGTTACACACTGAGTGACCCTGACCCTGCTGAATAAACACTGACTCTGTACGGTTACACAGTGACCCTTACCCTGCTGAATAAACACTGACTCTGTACAGTTACACAGCGAGTGACCCTTACCCTGCTGAATAAACACTGACTCTGTACGGTTACACAGTGACCCTTACCCTGCTGAATAAACACTGACTATGTACGGTTACACAGTGAGTGACCCTTACCCTGCTGAATAGACACTGACTCTGTATGGTTACACAGCGAATGACCCTTACCCTGCTGAATAAACACTGACTCTGTACGGTTACACAGTGAGTGACCCTTACCCTGCTGAATAAACACTGACTCTGTACGGTTACACAGTGAGTGACCCTTACCCTGCCGAATAAACCCTGACTCTATACGGTTACACAGTGAGTGACCCTTACCCTGCCGAATAAACCCTGACTCTGTACACTTACACAGTGAGTGACCCTTACCCTGCTGAATAAACACTGACTCTGTACGGTTACACAGTGACCCTTACCCTGCTGAATAAACACTGACTCTGTACAGTTACACAGCGAGTGACCCTTACCCTGCTGAATAAACACTGACTCTGTACGGTTACACAGTGACCCTTACCCTGCTGAATAAACACTGACTATGTACGGTTACACAGTGAGTGACCCTTACCCTGCTGAATAGACACTGACTCTGTATGGTTACACAGCGAATGACCCTTACCCTGCTGAATAAACACTGACTCTGTACGGTTACACAGTGAGTGACCCTTACCCTGCTGAATAAACACTGACTCTGTACGGTCACACAGTGAGTGACCCTTACCCTGCTGAATAAACACTGACTCTGTACGGTTACACAGTGAGTGACCCTTACCCTGCTGAATAAACACTGACTCTGTATGGTTACACAGTGACCCTTACCCTGCTGAATAAACACTGACTCTGTACGGTTACACAGCGAGTGACCCTTACCCTGCTGAATAAACACTGACTCTGTACGGTTACACAGTGAGTGACCCTTACCCTGCTGAATAAACCCTGACTCTGTACAGTTACACAGTGAGTGACCCTTACCCTGCTGAATAAACACTGACTCTGTACGGTTACACAGTGTGTGACCCTTACCCTGCTGAATAAACCCTGACTCTATACGGTTACACAGTGAGTGACCCTTACCCTGCTGAATAAACACTGACTCTGTACGGTTACACAGTGTGTGACCCTTACCCTGCTGAATAAACCCTGACTCTATACGGTTACACAGTGAGTGACCCTTACCCTGCTGAATAAACACTGACTCTGTACGGTTACACAGTGAGTGACCCTTACCCTGCTGAATAAACACTGACTGTACGGTTACACAGCAAGTGACCCTTACCCTGCTGAATAAACACTGACTCTGTACGGTTACACAGTGAGTGACCCTTACCCTGCTGAATAAACACTGACTCTGTATGGTTACACAGTGAGTGACCCTTACCTTGCTGAATAAACACTGACTCTGTACGGTTACACGGCGAGTGACCCTTACCCTGCTGAATAAACCCTGACTCTGTACGGTTACACAGTGAGTGACCCTTACCCTGCTGAATAAACACAGACTCTGTACGGTTACACAGTGAGTGACCCTTACCCTGCTGAATAAACACTGACTCTGTACGGTTACACAGTGAGTGACCCTTACCCTGCTGAATAAACACTGACTCTGTACGGTTACACAGTGACCCTTACCCTGCTGAATAAACACCGACTCTGTACGGTTACACAGCGAGTGACCCTTACCCTGCTGAATAAACACTGACTCTGTATGGTTACACAGTGAGTGACCCTTACCCTGCTGAATAAACACTGACTCTGTACGGTTACACAGTGAGTGACCCTTACCCTGCTGAATAAACCCTGACTCTGTACGGTTACACAGTGAGTGACCCTTACCCTGCAGAATAAACACTGACTCTGTACAGTTACACAGTGAGTGACCCTTACCCTGCTGAATAAACACTGACTCTGTACGGTTACACGGCGAGTGACCCTTACCCTGCTGAATAAACCCTGACTCTGTACGGTTACACGGCGAGTGACCCTTACCCTGCTGAATAAACCCTGACTCTGTACGGTTACACAGTGAGTGACCCTTACCCTGCTGAATAAACCCTGACTCTGTACGGTTACACAGTGAGTGACCCTTACCCTGCTGAATAAACACTGACTCTGTATGGTTACACAGTGAGTGACCCTTACCTTGCTGAATAAACACTGACTCTGTACGGTTACACGGCGAGTGACCCTTACCCTGCTGAATAAACCCTGACTCTGTACGGTTACACAGTGAGTGACCCTTACCCTGCTGAATAAACACTGACTCTGTACGGTTACACAGTGAGTGACCCTTACCCTGCTGAATAAACACTGACTCTGTACGGTTACACAGTGAGTGACCCTTACCCTGCTGAATAAACACTGACTCTGTACGGTTACACAGTGAGTGACCCTTACCCTGCTGAATAAACACTGACTCTGTACGGTTACACAGCGAGTGACCCTTACCCTGCTGAATAAACACTGACTCTGTACGGTTACACAGTGAGTGACCCTTACCCTGCTGAATAAACACTGACTCTGTACGGTTACACAGCAAGTGACCCTTACCCTGCTGTATAAACACTGACTCTGTACGGTTACACAGTGAGTGACCCTTACCCTGCAGAATAAACCCTGACTCTGTACAGTTACACAGTGACCCTTACCCTGCTGAATAAACACTGACTCTGTACGGTTACACAGTGAGTGACCCTTACCCTGCTGAATAAACACTGACTCTGTACAGTTACACAGTGACCCTTACCCTGCTGAATAAACCCTGACTCTGTACGGTTACACAGTGAGTGACCCTTACCCTGCTGAATAAACCCTGACTCTGTACGGTTACACAGTGACCCTTACCCTGCTGAATAAACACTGACTCTGTACAGTTACACAGTGACCCTTACCCTGCTGAATAAACCCTGACTCTGTACGGTTACACAGTGAGTGACCCTTACCCTGCTGAATAAACCCTGACTCTGTACGGTTACACAGTGAGTGACCCTTACCCTGCTGAATAAACACTGACTCTGTACGGTTACACAGTGAGTGACCCTTACCCTGCTGAATAAACACTGACTCTGTACAGTTACACAGTGACCCTTACCCTGCTGAATAAACCCTGACTCTGTACGGTTACACAGTGAGTGACCCTTACCCTGCTGAATAAACCCTGACTCTGTACGGTTACACAGTGACCCTTACCCTGCTGAATAAACACTGACTCTGTACAGTTACACAGTGACCCTTACCCTGCTGAATAAACCCTGACTCTGTACGGTTACACAGTGAGTGACCCTTACCCTGCTGAATAAACCCTGACTCTGTACGGTTACACAGTGAGTGACCCTTACCCTGCTGAATAAACACTGACTCTGTACACTTACACAGCGAGTGACCCTTACCCTGTTGAATAAACACTGACTCTGTACGGTTACACGGTGAGTGACCCTTACCCTGCTGAATAAACACTGACTCTGTACAGTTACACAGTGAGTGACCCTTACCCTGCTGAATAAACACTGACTCTGTACGGTTACACAGTGAGTGACCCTTACCCTGCAGAATAAACCCTGACTCTGTACAGTTACACAGTGACCCTTACCCTGCTGAATAAACCCTGACTCTGTACGGTTACACAGTGAGTGACCCTTACCCTGCTGAATAAACCCTGACTCTGTACGGTTACACAGTGACCCTTACCCTGCTGAATAAACACTGACTCTGTACAGTTACACAGTGACCCTTACCCTGCTGAATAAACACTGACTCTGTACGGTTACACAGTGAGTGACCCTTACCCTGCTGAATAAACCCTGACTCTGTACGGTTACACAGTGACCCTTACCCTGCTGAATAAACACTGACTCTGTACAGTTACACAGTGACCCTTACCCTGCTGAATAAACACTGACTCTGTACGGTTACACAGTGAGTGACCCTTACCCTGCTGAATAAACCCTGACTCTGTACGGTTACACAGCGAGTGACCCTTACCCTGCTGAATAAACCCTGACTCTGTACGGTTACACAGTGAGTGACCCTTACCCTGCTGAATAAACCCTGACTCTGTACGGTTACACAGTGAGTGACCCTTACCCTGCTGAATAAACCCTGACTCTGTACGGTTACACAGTGAGTGACCCTTACCCTGCTGAATAAACCCTGACTCTGTACGGTTACACAGCGAGTGACCCTTACCCTGCTGAATAAACCCTGACTCTGTACGGTTACACAGTGAGTGACCCTTACCCTGAATAAACCCTGACTCTGTACGGTTACACAGTGAGTGACCCTTACCCTGCTGAATAAACCCTGACTCTGTACGGTTACACATTTTACTTTTTTAGTTAATTTTACATATTTTATTTTTAATAATATTTTACGTCTTACTTTTTTATACTTTATATATTTTACATATTTTACAATTTTAATGTTTACGTTTTCATAGTTTATGAAGTTTACAATTTTTATATTTTAACATTTTACACTTTATGTTTTTAAATATTTTTTACGTTTTATGTTTGCATATATTATTATACTTTCTGACTCAGTCTGTGGGTGTACGTACCTACCAGAGACCTACCCTGGGGAAATAAGGCAGGGCAGGTGACTGAGGTGTCAGTGGGGGAGCACTTTGGGGCCAGCGACCATAATTCTATTAGATTTAAAATAGTGATGGAAAAGGATAGACCAGATCTAAAAGTTGAAGTTCTAAATTGGAGAAAGGCCAGAACTTTCGAAAACTGATGTTCGCAGGTAAAGGGACGGCTGGAAAATGGGAAGCCTTCAGAAATGAGATAACGAGAGTCCAGAGAAAGTATATTCCTGTCAGGGTGAAAGGGAAGGCTGGATGACTAAAGAAATTGAGGGTTTGGTTGAGAAAAAGAAGGAAGTATATGTCAGGTATAGACAGGATCGATTGAGTGAATCTAGGAGGTTAAACAGCGAGTGACCCTTATCCTGCTGAATGATTTGGATGCGAGCATAAGAGGTTCAGTTAGTAAGTTTGCAGATGACACCAAAATTGGAGGTGTAGTGGACAGTGAAGAGGGTTACCTCAGCTTACAATAGGATCTGGACCAGATGGGCCAATGGGCTGAGAAGTGGCAGATGGAGTTTAATTCGGATAAATGCGAGGTGCTGCATTTTGGGAAAGTAAATCTTAGCAGGACTTATACACTTAATGGTAAGGTCCTGGGGGAGTGTTGCTGAACAAAGAGACCTTGGAGTGCAGGCTCATAGCTCCTTGAAAGTGGAGTCGCAGGTCGATAGGATAGTGAAGGAGGCATTTGGTCTGCTTTCCTTAATTGGTCAGGGTATTGAGTACAGGAGTTGGGAGGTCATGTTGTGGCTGTACAGGACATTGGTTAGGGGCCCCTGTTGGAATATTGTGTTCAATCCCGGTCTCCCCGCTACAGGAAGGATGTTGTGGGAGGGTTCGGAAAAGATTGGCAAAGATGGTGGAGGGTTTGAGCTACAGGGAGAGGCTGGACAGGCTGGGGCTGTTTTCCCTGGAGCGTCGGAGGCTGAGGGGTGACCTTATAGAGGATTATAACATCACGAGGGTGGGGTAAATAGACAAGGTCGTTTCCCCCTGGGGTGGGGGAGACCAGAACTAGAGGGGCGTAGGTTTCGGGTGAGAGCGGGGAAAGGGATCCAAGGGGTAACTTTTTCCCCCAGAGGGTGGTGCATGTGTGGGAGGAGCTGCCAGAGGAATTGGTGGGGGCTGGTACAATAACAGCATTTAAAAGGCATCTGGATGGGGAACCGAAACAGGAAGGATTTAGAGGGAGATGGGCCGAGTGCTGGGGAATGGGGACTGGATTAGGTTAGGGATACCTGGGTCAGCACGGACGGGCCGGGCCGAAGGGCCTATTTCTGTGCTGTACGTCTGTGTGACAGTATATTTTTATATGTGTTATATAACGTACATTAAAAAAATAATATTTTTATTATATACATTTTTATATGGCAATAATATGGTAAAAAATATATACTTATTTACTTTGAACACTAATACTTTCATATCGGACGTTGGATATTTTTAGGAACGTTACGCATTGAACGCTGTAATATTTTCATATCGGACATTGGATATTTTTAGGAACGTTACACATTGAACACTGTAATATTTTCATATCGGACGTTGGGTATTTTTAGGAACGTTACACTTTGAACACTAATATTTTCATATCGGACGTTGGATATTTTTAGGAACGTTACACTTTGAACACTGTAATATTTTCATATCGGACGTTGGATATTTTTAGGAACGTTACACATTGAACACTGTAATATTTTCATATCGGACGTTGGATATTTTTAGGAACGTTACACATTGAACACTGTAATATTTTCATATCGGGCGTTGGATATTTTTAGGAAGGTTACACTTTGAAAACTGTAATATTTTCATATCGGACGTTGGATATTTTTAGGAACGTTACACATTGTACACTGTAATATTTTCATATCGGGCGTTGGATATTTTTAGGAACGTTACACATTGAACACTGTAATATTTTCATATCGGGCGTTGGATATTTTTAGGAACGTTACACATTGAACACTGTAATATTTTCATATCGGACGTTGGATATTTTTAGGAACGTTACACATTGAACACTGTAATATTTTCATATCGGACGTTGGATATTTTTAGGAACGTTACACATTGAACACTGTAATATTTTCATATCGGACGTTGGATATTTTTAGGAACGTTACACTTTGAACACTGTAATATTTTCATATCGGACGTTGGATATTTTTAGGAACGTTACACATTGAACACTGTAATATTTTCATATCGGACGTTGGATATTTTTAGGAACGTTACACATTGAACACTGTAATATTTTCATATCGGACGTTGGGTATTTTTAGGAACGTTACACTTTGAACACTGTAATATTTTCATATCGGACGTTGGATATTTTTAGGAACGTTACACTTTGAACACTAATATTTTCATATCGGACATTGGATATTTTTAGGAACGTTACACATTGAACACTGTAATATTTTCATATCGGGCGTTGGATATTTTTAGGAACGTTACACATTGTACACTGTAATATTTTCATATCGGACGTTGGATATTTTTAGGAACGTTACACTTTGAACACTGTAATATTTTCATATCGGACGTTGGATATTTTTAGGAACGTTACACATTGTACACTGTAATATTTTCATATCGGACGTTGGATATTTTTAGGAACGTTACACATTGAACACTGTAATATTTTCATATCGGACGTTGGATATTTTTAGGAACGTTACACTTTGAACACTGTAATATTTTCATATCGGACGTTGGATATTTTTAGGAAGGTTACACATTGAACACTGTAATATTTTCATATCGGGCGTTGGATATTTTTAGGAACGTTACACAGTGAACACTGTAATATTTTCATATCGGACGTTGGGTATTTTTAGGAACGTTACACAGTGAACACTGTAATATTTTCATATCGGGCGTTGGATATTTTTAGGAACGTTACACTTTGAACACTGTAATATTTTCATATCGGACGTTGGATATTTTTAGGAACGTTACACTTTGAACACTAATATTTTCATATCGGACATTGGATATTTTTAGGAACGTTACACTTTGAACACTGTAATATTTTCATATCGGGCGTTGGATATTTTTAGGAACGTTACACATTGTACACTGTAATATTTTCATATCGGACGTTGGATATTTTTAGGAACGTTACACATTGTACACTGTAATATTTTCATATCGGACGTTGGATATTTTTAGGAACGTTACACATTGAACACTGTAATATTTTCATATCGGACGTTGGATATTTTTAGGAACGTTACACATTGTACACTGTAATATTTTCATATCGGACGTTGGATATTTTTAGGAACGTTACACATTGAACACTGTAATATTTTCATATCGGACGTTGGATATTTTTAGGAATGTTACACATTGAACACTGTAATATTTTCATATCGAGCGTTGGATATTTTTAGGAACGTTACACATTGAACACTGTAATATTTTCATATCGGACGTTGGATATTTTTAGGAACGTTACACATTGAACACTGTAATATTTTCATATCGGACGTTGGGTATTTTTAGGAACGTTACACATTGAACACTGTAATATTTTCATATCGGACGTTGGATATTTTTAGGAACGTTACACTTTGAACACTGTAATATTTTCATATCGGACGTTGGATATTTTTAGGAACGTTACACATTGAACACTGTAATATTTTCATATCGGACGTTGGGTATTTTTAGGAACGTTACACATTGAACACTGTAATATTTTCATATCGGGCGTTGGATATTTTTAGGAACGTTACACTTTGAACACTAATATTTTCATATCGGACATTGGATATTTTTAGGAACGTTACACTTTAAACACTGTAATATTTTCATATCGGACGTTGGATATTTTTAGGAACGTTCCACTTTGAACACTGTAATGTTTTCATATCGGACGTTGGATATTTTTAGGAACGTTACACATTGAACACTGTAATATTTTCATATCGGACGTTGGATATTTTTAGGAACGTTACACATTGAACACTGTAATATTTTCATATCGGGCGTTGGGTATTTTTAGGAACGTTACACTTTGAACACTGTAATATTTTCAGATCGGACGTTGGATATTTTTAGGAACGTTACACAGTGAACACTGTAATATTTTCATATCGGACGTTGGGTATTTTTAGGAACGTTACACATTGAACACTGCAATATTTTCATATCGGACGTTGGATATTTTTAGGAACGTTACACATTGAACACTGTAATATTTTCACATCCGACGTTGGATATTTTTAGGAACGTTACACACTGTACACTGTAATATTTTCATATCGGACATTGGATATTTTTAGGAACGTTACACATTGAACACTGTAATATTTTCATATCGGACGTTGGATATTTTTAGGAACGTTACACATTGAACACTGTAATATTTTCATATCGGACGTTGGATATTTTTAGGAACGTTCCACTTTGAACACTGTAATATTTTCACATCGGACGTTGGATATTTTTAGGAACGTTACACATTGAACACTGTAATATTTTCATATCGGACGTTGGATATTTTTAGGAACGTTACACATTGAACACTGTAATATTTTCATATCGGGCGTTGGGTATTTTTAGGAACGTTACACTTTGAACACTGTAATATTTTCATATCGGACGTTGGATATTTTTAGGAACGTTACACTTTGAACACTGTAATATTTTCATATCGGACGTTGGATATTTTTAGGAACGTTACACTTTGAACACTAATATTTTCGTATCGGATGTTGGATATTTTTAGGAACGTTACACATTGAACACTGTAATATTTTCATATCGGACGTTGGATATTTTTAGGAACGTTACACATTGAACACTGTAATATTTTCATATCGGACGTTGGATATTTTTAGGAACGTTACACATTGAACACTGTAATATTTTCATATCAGACGTTGGATATTTTTAGGAACGTTACACATTGAACACTGTAATATTTTCATATCGGACGTTGGATATTTTTAGGAACGTTACACATTGAACACTGTAATATTTTCATATCGGACGTTGGATATTTTTAGGAACGTTACACTTTGAACACTGTAATATTTTCATATCGGACGATGGATATTTTTAGGAACGTTACACATTGTACACTGTAATATTTTCATATCGGACGTTGGATATTTTTAGGAACGTTACACATTGAACACTGTAATATTTTCATATCGGACGTTGGATATTTTTAGGAACGTTACACTTTAAACACTGTAATATTTTCATATCGGACGTTGGATATTTTTAGGAACGTTACACATTGAACACTGTAATATTTTCATATCGGACGTTGGGTATTTTTAGGAACGTTACACATTGAACACTGTAATATTTTCATATCGGGCGTTGGATATTTTTAGGAACGTTACACATTGAACACTGTAATATTTTCATATCGGACGTTGGATATTTTTAGGAACGTTACACATTGAACACTGTAATATTTTCATATCGGACGTTGGATATTTTTAGGAACGTTACACATTGAACACTGTAATATTTTCATATCGGACGTTGGATATTTTTAGGAACGTTACACATTGAACACTGTAATATTTTCATATCGGACGTTGGATATTTTTAGGAACGTTACACATTGTACACTGTAATATTTTCATATCGGACGTTGGATATTTTTAGGAACGTTACACATTGAACACTGTAATATTTTCATATCGGACGTTGGATATTTTTAGGAACGTTACACATTGAACACTGTAATATTTTCATATCGGACGTTGGATATTTTTAGGAACGTTACACATTGAACACTGTAATATTTTCATATCGGACGTTGGATATTTTTAGGAACGTTACACATTGAACACTGTAATATTTTCATATCGGACGTTGGATATTTTTAGGAAGGTTACACATTGAACACTGTAATATTTTCATATCGGACGTTGGATATTTTTAGGAACGTTACACATTGTACACTGTAATATTTTCATATCGGACATTGGATATTTTTAGGAAGGTTACACATTGAACACTGTAATATTTTCATATCGGACGTTGGATATTTTTAGGAACGTTACACACTGTACACTGTAATATTTTCATATCGGACACTGGATATTTTTAGGAACGTTACACATTGAACACTGTAATATTTTCATATCGGACGTTGGATATTTTTAGGAACGTTACACATTGAACTGTAATATTTTCATATCGGACGTTGGATATTTTTAGGAACGTTACACATTGAACACTGTAATATTTTCATATCGGACGTTGGATATTTGTAGGAACGTTACACTTTGAACACTGTAATATTTTCATATCAGACGTTGGATATTTTTAGGAACGTTACACATTGAACACTGTAATATTTTCATATCGGACGTTGGATATTTTTAGGAACGTTACACATTGAACACTGTAATATTTTCATATCGGACGTTGGATATTTTTAGGAACGTTACACTTTGAACACTGTAATATTTTCATATCGGACGTTGGATATTTTTAGGAATGTTACACTTTGAACACTGTAATATTTTCATATCGGGCGTTGGGTATTTTTAGGAACGTTCCACTTTGAACACTGTAATATTTTCACATCGGACGTTGGATATTTTTAGGAACGTTACACATTCAACACTGTAATATTTTCATATCAGACGTTGGGTATTTTTAGGAACGTTACACATTGAACACTGTAATATTTTCATATCGGACGTTGGATATTTTTAGGAAGGTTACACATTGAACACTGTAATATTTTCATATCGGACGTTGGGTATTTTTAGGAACGTTACACATTGAACACTGTAATATTTTCATATCGGGCGTTGGGTATTTTTAGGAACGTTACACTTTGAACACTGTAATATTTTCATATCGGACGTTGGATATTTTTAGGAACGTTACAGTTTGAACACTAATATTTTCGTATCGGATGTTGGATATTTTTAGGAACGTTACACATTGAACACTGTAATATTTTCATATCGGACGTTGGATATTTTTAGGAACGTTACACATTGAACACTGTAATATTTTCATATCGGACGTTGGATATTTTTAGGAACGTTACACATTGAACACTGTAATATTTTCATATCGGACGTTGGATATTTTTAGGAACGTTACACTTTGAACACTGTAATATTTTCATATCGGACGATGGATATTTTTAGGAACGTTACACATTGTACACTGTAATATTTTCATATCGGACGTTGGATATTTTTAGGAACGTTACACTTTGAACACTGTAATATTTTCATATCGGACGTTGGATATTTTTAGGAACGTTACACATTGAACACTGTAATATTTTCATATCGGACGTTGGATATTTTTAGGAACGTTACACTTTGAACACTGTAATATTTTCATATCGGACGTTGGATATTTTTAGGAACGTTACACATTGAACACTGTAATATTTTCATATCGGATGTTGGATATTTTTAGGAACGTTACACATTGAACACTGTAATATTTTCATATCGGACGTTGGATATTTTTAGGAACGTTACACATTGTACACTGTAATATTTTCATATCGGACGTTGGATATTTTTAGGAACGTTACACATTGAACACTGTAATATTTTCATATCGGACGTTGGATATTTTTAGGAACGTTACACATTGTACACTGTAATATTTTCATATCGGACGTTGGATATTTTTAGGAACGTTACACATTGAACACTGTAATATTTTCATATCGGACGTTGGATATTTTTAGGAACGTTACACATTGAACACTGTAATATTTTCATATCGGACGTTGGATATTTTTAGGAACGTTACACATTGAACACTGTAATATTTTCATATCGGACGTTGGATATTTTTAGGAACGTTACACATTGAACACTGTAATATTTTCATATCGGACGTTGGATATTTTTAGGAACGTTACACATTGTACACTGTAATATTTTCATATCGGACGTTGGATATTTTTAGGAACGTTACACATTGAACACTGTAATATTTTCATATCGGACGTTGGATATTTTTAGGAACGTTACACATTGAACACTGTAATATTTTCATATCGGACGTTGGATATTTTTAGGAACGTTACACTTTGAACACTGTAATATTTTCATATCGGACGTTGGATATTTTTAGGAACGTTACACATTGAACACTGTAATATTTTCATATCGGACGTTGGATATTTTTAGGAACGTTACACATTGAACACTGTAATATTTTCATATTGGACGTTGGATCTTTTTAGGAACGTTACACATTGAACACTGTAATATTTTCATATCGGACGTTGGATATTTTTAGGAACGTTACACATTGAACACTGTAATATTTTCATATCGGACGTTGGATATTTGTAGGAACGTTACACTTTGAACACTGTAATATTTTCATATCGGACGTTGGATATTTGTAGGAACGTTACACTTTGAACACTGTAATATTTTCATATCAGACGTTGGATATTTTTAGGAACGTTACACATTGAACACTGTAATATTTTCATATCGGACGTTGGATATTTTTAGGAACGTTACACATTGAACACTGTAATATTTTCATATCGGACGTTGGATATTTTTAGGAACGTTCCACTTTGAACACTGTAATGTTTTCATATCGGACGTTGGGTATTTTTAGGAACGTTACACATTGAACACTGTAATGTTTTCATATCGGACGTTGGATATTTTTAGGAACGTTACACATTGAACACTGTAATATTTTCATATCGGACGTTGGATATTTTTAGGAACGTTACACATTGAACACTGTAATATTTTCATATCGGACGTTGGATATTTTTAGGAACGTTACACTTTGAACACTGTAATATTTTCATATCGGACGTTGGATATTTTTAGGAACGTTACACATTGTACACTGTAATATTTTCATATCGGACGTTGGATATTTTTAGGAACGTTACACATTGAACACTGTAATATTTTCATATCGGGCGTTGGGTATTTTTAGGAACGTTACACTTTGAACACTGTAATATTTTCATATCGGACGTTGGATATTTTTAGGAAGGTTACACATTGAACACTGTAATATTTTCATATCGGACGTTGGATATTTTTAGGAACGTTACACTTTGAACACTGTAATATTTTCATATCGGACGTTGGATATTTTTAGGAACGTTACACTTTGAACACTGTAATATTTTCATATCGGACGTTGGATATTTTTAGGAACGTTACACTTTGAACACTGTAATATTTTCATATCGGACGTTGGATATTTTTAGGAACGTTACACATTGTACACTGTAATATTTTCATATCGGACGTTGGATATTTTTAGGAACGTTACACATTGAACACTGTAATATTTTCATATCCGACGTTGGATATTTTTAGGAATGTTACACTTTGAACACTGTAATATTTTCATATCGGACGTTGGATATTTTTAGGAACGTTACACATTGAACACTGTAATATTTTCATATCCGACGTTGGATATTTTTAGGAATGTTACACTTTGAACACTGTAATATTTTCATATCGGACGTTGGATATTTTTAGGAACGTTACACATTGAACACTGTAATATTTTCATATCCGACGTTGGATATTTTTAGGAATGTTACACTTTGAACACTGTAATATTTTCATATCGGACGTTGGATATTTTTAGGAATGTTACACTTTGAACACTGTAATATTTTCATATCGGACGTTGGATATTTTTAGGAACGTTACACATTGAACACTGTAATATTTTCATATCGGACATTGGATATTTTTAGGAACGTTACACATTGAACACTGTAATATTTTCATATCCGACGTTGGATATTTTTAGGAACGTTACACATTGAACACTGTAATATTTTCATATCGGACGCTGGATATTTTTAGGAACGTTACACATTGAACACTGTAATATTTTCATATCGGACGTTGGATATTTTTAGGAACGTTACACATTGAACACTGTAATATTTTCATATCGGACGTTGGGTATTTTTAGGAACGTTACACATTGTACACTGTAATATTTTCATATCGGACGTTGGATATTTTTAGGAACGTTACACATTGAACACTGTAATATTTTCATATCGGACGTTGGATATTTTTAGGAACGTTACACATTGAACACTGTAATGTTTTCATATCGGACGTTGGGTATTTTTAGGAACGTTACACATTGAACACTGTAATATTTTCATATCGGACGTTGGATATTTTTAGGAACGTTACACATTGAACACTGTAATGTTTTCATATCGGACGTTGGGTATTTTTAGGAACGTTACACATTGAACACTGTAATATTTTCATATCGGACGTTGGATATTTTTAGGAACGTTACACATTGAACACTGTAATATTTTCATATCGGGCGTTGGGTATTTTTAGGAACGTTACACTTTGAACACTGTAATATTTTCATATCGGACGTTGGATATTTTTAGGAACGTTACACATTGAACACTGTAATATTTTCATATCGGACGTTGGATATTTTTAGGAACGTTACACTTTGTACACTGTAATGTTTTCATATCGGACGTTGGATATTTTTAGGAACGTTACACATTGAACACTGTAATATTTTCATATCAGACGTTGGATATTTTTAGGAACGTTACACATTGAACACTGTAATATTTTCATATCGGACGTTGAATATTTTTAGGAACGTTACACATTGAACACTAATATTTTCATATCGGACGTTGCATATTTTTAGGAACGTTACACATTGAACACTGTAATATTTTCATATCGGGCGTTGGATATTTTTAGGAACGTTACACATTGAACACTGTAATATTTTCATATCGGACGTTGGATATTTTTAGGAACGTTACACTTTGAACACTAATATTTTCATATCGGACGTTGGATATTTTTAGGAACGTTACACATTGAACACTGTAATATTTTCATATCGGACGTTGGATATTTTTAGGAACGTTACACATTGAACACTGTAATATTTTCATATCGGACGTTGGATATTTTTAGGAACGTTACACATTGAACACTGTAATATTTTCATATCGGACGTTGGATATTTTTAGGAACGTTACACTTTGAACACTGTAATATTTTCATATCGGACGATGGATATTTTTAGGAACGTTACACATTGTACACTGTAATATTTTCATATCGGGCGTTGGGTATTTTTAGGAACGCTACACATTGAACACTGTAATATTTTCATATCGGACGTTGGATATTTTTAGGAACGTTACACATTGTACACTGTAATATTTTCATATCGGACGTTGGATATTTTTAGGAACGTTACACATTGAACACTGTAATATTTTCATATCGGACGTTGGATATTTTTAGGAACGTTACCCATTGAACACTGTAATATTTTCATATCGGGCGTTGGATATTTTTCGGAACGTTACACATTGAACACTGTAATATTTTCATATCGGGCGTTGGGTATTTTTTGGAACGTTACACTTTGAACACTGTAATATTTTCATATCGGACGTTGGATATTTTTAGGAAGGTTACACATTGAACACTGTAATATTTTCATATCGGACGTTGGATATTTTTAGGAACGTTACACATTGAACACTGTAATATTTTCATATCGGACGTTGGATATTTTTAGGAATGTTACACATTGTACACTGTAATATTTTCATATCGGACGTTGGATATTTTTAGGAACGTTACACTTTGAACACTGTAATATTTTCATATCGGACGTTGGATATTTTTAGGAAGGTTACACATTGAACACTGTAATATTTTCATATCGGACGTTGGATATTTTTAGGAACGTTACACATTGAACACTGTAATATTTTCATATCGGACGTTGGATATTTTTAGGAACGTTACACATTGAACACTGTAATATTTTCATATCGGACGTTGGATATTTGTAGGAACGTTACACTTTGAACACTGTAATATTTTCATATCGGACGTTGGATATTTTTAGGAACGTTACACTTTGAACACTGTAATATTTTCATATCGGACGTTGGATATTTTTAGGAATGTTACACTTTGAACACTGTAATATTTTCATATCAGACGTTGGATATTTTTAGGAACGTTACACATTGAACACTGTAATATTTTCATATCGGACGTTGGATATTTTTAGGAACGTTACACATTGAACACTGTAATATTTTCATATCGGACGTTGGATATTTTTAGGAACGTTACACTTTGAACACTGTAATATTTTCATATCAGACGTTGGATATTTTTAGGAACGTTACACAGTGAACACTGTAATATTTTCATATCGGACGTTGGGTATTTTTAGGAACGTTACACATTGAACACTGTAATATTTTCATATCGGACGTTGGATATTTTTAGGAACGTTACACTTTGAACACTGTAATATTTTCATATCGGACGTTGGATATTTTTAGGAACGTTACACTTTGAACACTAATATTTTCATATCGGACGTTGGGTTTTTTTAGGAACGTTACACATTGAACACTGTAATATTTTCATATCGGACGTTGGATATTTTTAGGAACGTTACACTTTGAACACTGTAATATTTTCATATCGGACGTTGGGTTTTTTTAGGAACGTTACACATTGAACACTGTAATATTTTCATATCGGACGTTGGATATTTTTAGGAACGTTACACATTGAAAACTGTAATATTTTCATATCGGACGTTGGATATTTTTAGGAACGTTACACTTTGAACACTGTAATATTTTCATATCGGACGTTGAATATTTTTAGGAACGTTACACATTGAACACTGTAATATTTTCATATCGGACATTGGATATTTTTAGGCACGTTACACATTGATCACTGTAATATTTTCATATCGGACGTTGGATATTTTTAGGAATGTTACACTTTGAACACTGTAATATTTTCATATCGGGCGTTGGATATTTTTAGGAACGTTACACAGTGAACACTGTAATATTTTCATATCGGACGTTGGATATTTTTAGGAACGTTACACACTGAACACTGTAATATTTTCATATCGGGCGTTGGGTATTTTTAGGAACGTTACACATTGAACACTGTAATATTTTCATATCGGACGTTGGATATTTTTAGGAACGTTACACACTGAACACTGTAATATTTTCATATCGGACGTTGGATATTTTTAGGAACGTTACACATTGAACACTGTAATATTTTCATATCGGACGTTGGATATTTTTAGGAACGTTACACATTGAACACTGTAATATTTTCATATCGGACCTTGGATATTTTTAGGAACGTTACACTTTGAACACTGTAATATTTTCATATCGGACGTTGGGTATTTTTAGAAACGTTACACATTGAACACTGTAATATTTTCATATCGGACGTTGGATATTTTTAGGAACGTTACACATTGAACACTGTAATATTTTCATATCGGACGTTGGATATTTTTAGGAACGTTACACATTGAACACTGTAATATTTTCATATCGGACGTTGGGTATTTTTAGAAACGTTACACATTGAACACTGTAATATTTTCATATCGGACGTTGGATATTTTTAGGAACGTTACACATTGAACACTGTAATATTTTCATATCGGACGTTGGATATTTTTAGGAACGTTACACATTGAACACTGTAATATTTTCATATCGGACGATGGATATTTTTAGGAACGTTACACATTGAACACTGTAATATTTTCATATCGGACGTTGGATATTTTTAGGAATGTTACACATTGTACACTGTAATATTTTCATATCGGACGTTGGATATTTTTAGGAACGTTACACATTGAACACTGTAATATTTTCATATCGGGC
The DNA here is from genome assembly GCF_037043375.1 of Chiloscyllium plagiosum. Classification (NCBI taxonomy): domain Eukaryota; kingdom Metazoa; phylum Chordata; class Chondrichthyes; order Orectolobiformes; family Hemiscylliidae; genus Chiloscyllium; species Chiloscyllium plagiosum. The sequence continues at coordinate 110,048 of NW_028270375.1, read as the reverse complement.
GTTGGATATTTTTAGCAACGTTACACTTTGAACACTAATATTTTCATATCAGACATTGGATATTTTTAGGAATGTTACGCTTTGAACACTGTAATATTTTCATATCGGGCGTTGGGTATTTTTAGGAACGTTACACTTTGAACACTGTAATATTTTCATATCGGACGTTGGATATTTTTAGGAACGTTACACATTGAACACTGTAATATTTTCATATCGGACGTTGGATATTTTTAGGAACGTTACACATTGAACACTGTAATATTTTCATATCGGACGTTGGATATTTTTAGGAACGTTACACTTTGAACACTGTAATATTTTCATATCGGACGTTGGATATTTTTAGGAACGTAACACATTGTACACTGTAATATTTTCATATCGGACGTTGGATATTTTTAGGAACGTTCCACTTTGAACACTGTAATGTTTTCATATCGGACGTTGGATATTTTTAGGAACGTTACACATTGAACACTGTAATATTTTCATATCGGACGTTGGATATTTTTAGGAACGTGACACATTGAACACTGTAATATTTTCATATCGGACGTTGGATATTTTTAGGAACGTTACACAGTGAACACTGTAATATTTTCATATCGGGCGTTGGATATTTTTAGGAATGTTACACATTGAACACTGTAATATTTTCATATCGGGCGTTGGGTATTTTTAGGAACGTTACACATTGAACACTGTAATATTTTCATATCGGACGTTGGATATTTTTAGGAACGTTACACATTGAACACTGTAATGTTTTCATATCGGACGTTGGATATTTTTAGGAACGTTACACTTTGAACACTAATATTTTCATATCGGACGTTGGATATTTTTAGGAACGTTACACATTGAACACTGTAATATTTTCATATCGGACGTTGGATATTTTTAGGAACGTTACACATTGAACACTGTAATATTTTCATATCGGACGTTGGATATTTTTAGGAACGTTACACATTGAACACTGTAATATTTTCATATCGGACGTTGGATATTTTTAGGAACGTTACACTTTAAACACTGTAATATTTTCATACCGGACGTTGGATATTTTTAGGAACGTTACACATTGAACACTGTAATATTTTCATATCGGACGTTGGATATTTTTAGGAACGTTACACTTTGAACACTGTAATATTTTCATATCGGGCGTTAGGTATTTTTAGGAACGTTACACAGTGAACACTGTAATATTTTCATATCGGACGTTGGATATTTTTAGGAACGTTACACATTGAACACTGTAATATTTTCATATCGGACGTTGGATATTTTTAGGAACGTTACACATTGAACACTGTAATATTTTCATATCGGACGTTGGATATTTTTAGGAACGTTACACATTGAACACTGTAATATTTTCATATCGGACGTTGGATATTTTTAGGAACGTTACACATTGAACACTGTAATATTTTCATATCGGACGTTGGATATTTTTAGGAACGTTACACATTGAACACTGTAATATTTTCATATCGGACGTTGGATATTTTTAGGAACGTTACACATTGAACACTGTAATATTTTCATATCGGACGTTGGATATTTTTAGGAACGTTACACATTGAACACTGTAATATTTTCATATCGGACGTTGGATATTTTTAGGAACGTTACACTTTGAACACTGTAATATTTTCAGATCGGACGTTGGATATTTTTAGGAACGTTACACATTGAACACTGTAATATTTTCATATCGGACGTTGGGTATTTTTAGGAACGTTACACTTTGAACACTGTAATATTTTCATATCGGACGTTGGATATTTTTAGGCACGTTACACATTGTACACTGTAATATTTTCATATCGGACGTTGGATATTTTTAGGAACGTTACACATTGAACACTGTAATATTTTCATATCGGACGTTGGATATTTTTAGGAACGTTACACATTGAACACTGTAATATTTTCATATCGGGCGTTGGATATTTTTAGGAACGTTACACAGTGAACACTGTAATATTTTCATATCGGACGTTGGCTATTTTTAGGAACGTTACACTTTGAACACTGTAATATTTTCATATCGGACGTTGGATATTTTTAGGAACGTTACACATTGAACACTGTAATATTTTCATATCGGACGTTGGATATTTTTAGGAACGTTACACATTGAACACTGTAATATTTTCATATCGGGCGTTGGATATTTTTAGGAACGTTACACAGTGAACACTGTAATATTTTCATATCGGACGTTGGATATTTTTAGGAACGTTACACATTGAACACTGTAATATTTTCATATCGGGCGTTGGATATTTTTAGGAACGTTACACTTTGAACACTGTAATATTTTCATATCGGACGTTGGATATTTTTAGGAACGTTACACATTGAACACTGTAATATTTTCATATCGGACGTTGGATATTTTTAGGAACGTTACACATTGAACACTGTAATATTTTCATATCAGACATTGGATATTTTTAGGCACGTTACACTTTGAACACTGTAATATTTTCATATCGGACGTTGGGTATTTTTAGGAACGTTACACTTTGAACACTGTAATATTTTCATATCGGACGTTGGATATTTTTAGGAACGTTACACTTTGAACACTGTAATATTTTCATATCGGACATTGGATATTTTTAGGAACGTTACACATTGAACACTGTAATATTTTCATATCGGACGTTGGGTATTTTTAGGAACGTTACACATTGAACACTGTAATATTTTCATATCGGGCGTTGGATATTTTTAGGAACGTTACACATTGAACACTGTAATATTTTCATATCGGACGTTGGATATTTTTAGGAACGTTCCACTTTGAACACTAATATTTTCACATCAGACATTGGATATTTTTAGGAATGTTACGCTTTGAACACTATAATATTTTCATATCGGGCGTTGGGTATTTTTAGGAACGTTACACTTTGAACACTGTAATATTTTCATATCGGACGTTGGGTATTTTTAGGAACGTTACACATTGAACACTGTAATATTTTCATATCGGACGTTGGATATTTTTAGGAACGTTACACTTTGAACACTGTAATATTTTCATATCGGACGTTGGATATTTTTAGGAACGTTACACTTTGAACACTGTAATATTTTCATATCGGACGTTGGATATTTTTAGGAAGGTTACACATTGTACACTGTAATATTTTCATATCGGACGTTGGATATTTTTAGGAATGTTACGCTTTGAACACTGTAATATTTTCATATCGGGCGTTGGGTATTTTTAGGAACGTTACACATTGAACACTAATATTTTCATATCGGACATTGGATATTTTTAGGAACGTTACACATTGAACACTGTAATATTTTCATATCGGGCGTTGGATATTTTTAGGAACGTTACACTTTGAACACTGTAATATTTTCATATCGGACGTTGGGTATTTTTAGGAACGTTACACATTGAGCACTGTAATATTTTCATATCGGACGTTGGATATTTTTAGGAATGTTACACATTGAACACTGTAATATTTTCATATCGGACGTTGGATATTTTTAGGAATGTTACACATTGAACACTGTAATATTTTCATATCGGACGTTGGATATTTTTAGGAATGTTACACTTTGTACACTGTAATGTTTTCATATCGGACGTTGGATATTTTTAGGAACGTTACACTTTGAACACTGTAATATTTTCATATCGGACGTTGGATATTTTTAGGAACGTTACACATTGAACACTGTAATATTTTCATATCGGACGTTGGATATTTTTAGGAACGTTACACTTTAAACACTGTAATATTTTCATATCGGACGTTGGATATTTTTAGGAATGTTACACTTTGTACACTGTAATGTTTTCATATTGGACGTTGGATATTTTTAGGAATATTACACTTTGAACACTGTAATATTTTCATATCGGACGTTGGATATTTTTAGGAACGTTACACATTGAACACTGTAATATTTTCATATCGGACGTTGGATATTTTTAGGAACGTTACACATTGAACACTGTAATATTTTCATATCGGACGTTGGATATTTTTAGGAACGTTACACTTTAAACACTGTAATATTTTCATATCGAGCGTTGGATATTTTTAGGAACGTTACACATTGAACACTGTAATATTTTCATATCGGACGTTGGATATTTTTAGGAACGTTACACTTTAAACACTGTAATATTTTCATATCGGGCGTTGGGTATTTTTAGGAACGTTACACTTTGAACACTGTAATATTTTCATATCGGACGTTGGATATTTTTAGGAACGTTACACTTTAAACACTGTAATATTTTCATATCGGGCGTTGGGTATTTTTAGGAACGTTACACATTGAACACTGTAATATTTTCATATCGGGCGTTGGGTATTTTTAGGAACGTTACACTTTGAACACTGTAATATTTTCATATCGGACGTTGGATATTTTTAGGAACGTTACACATTGAACACTGTAATATTTTCATATCGGACGTTGGATATTTTTAGGAACGTTACACATTGAACACTGTAATATTTTCATATCGGACGTTGGATATTTTTAGGAACGTTACACATTGAACACTGTAATATTTTCATATCGGACGTTGGATATTTTTAGGAACGTTACACTTTAAACACTGTAATATTTTCAGATCGGACGTTGGATATTTTTAGGAACGTTACACATTAAGCACTGTAATATTTTCATATCGGACGTTGGGTATTTTTAGGAACGTTACACATTGTACACTGTAATATTTTCATATCGGGCGTTGGATATTTTTAGGAACGTTACACTTTGAACACTAATATTTTCATATCGGACGTTGGATATTTTTAGGAACGTTACACATTGAACACTGTAATATTTTCATATCGGACGTTGGATATTTTTAGGAACGTTCCACTTTGAACACTAATATTTTCATATCAGACATTGGATATTTTTAGGAATGTTACGCTTTGAACACTATAATATTTTCATATCGGGCGTTGGGTATTTTTAGGAACGTTACACTTTGAACACTGTAATATTTTCATATCGGACGTTGGGTATTTTTAGGAACGTTACACATTGAACACTGTAATATTTTCATATCGGACGTTGGATATTTTTAGGAACGTTACACTTTGAACACTGTAATATTTTCATATCGGACGTTGGATATTTTTAGGAACGTTACACTTTGAACACTGTAATATTTTCATATCGGGCGTTGGATATTTTTAGGAACGTTACACATTGAACACTGTAATATTTTCATATCGGACGTTGGATATTGTTAGGAAGGTTACACATTGTACACTGTAATATTTTGATATCGGGCGTTGGATATTTTTAGGAACGTTACACTTTGAACACTAATATTTTCATATCAGACATTGGATATTTTTAGGAATGTTACGCTTTGAACACTATAATATTTTCATATCGGACGTTGGGTATTTTTAGGAACGTTACACATTGAACACTGTAATATTTCCATATCGGACGTTGGATATTTTTAGGAACGTTACACATTGAACACTGTAATATTTTCACATCGGACGTTGGATATTTTTAGGAAGGTTACACATTGTACACTGTAATATTTTCATATCGGACGTTGGATATTTTTAGGAATGTTACGCTTTGAACACTGTAATATTTTCATATCGGGCGTTGGGTATTTTTAGGAACGTTACACATTGAACACTAATATTTTCATATCGGACATTGGATATTTTTAGGAACGTTACACATTGAACACTGTAATATTTTCATATCGGGCGTTGGATATTTTTAGGAACGTTACACTTTGAACACTGTAATATTTTCATATCGGACGTTGGGTATTTTTAGGAACGTTACACATTGAGCACTGTAATATTTTCATATCGGACGTTGGATATTTTTAGGAATGTTACACATTGAACACTGTAATATTTTCATATCGGACGTTGGATATTTTTAGGAATGTTACACATTGAACACTGTAATATTTTCATATCGGACGTTGGATATTTTTAGGAATGTTACACTTTGTACACTGTAATGTTTTCATATCGGACGTTGGATATTTTTAGGAACGTTACACTTTGAACACTGTAATATTTTCATATCGGACGTTGGATATTTTTAGGAACGTTACACATTGAACACTGTAATATTTTCATATCGGACGTTGGATATTTTTAGGAACGTTACACTTTAAACACTGTAATATTTTCATATCGGACGTTGGATATTTTTAGGAATGTTACACTTTGTACACTGTAATGTTTTCATATTGGACGTTGGATATTTTTAGGAATATTACACTTTGAACACTGTAATATTTTCATATCGGACGTTGGATATTTTTAGGAACGTTACACATTGAACACTGTAATATTTTCATATCGGACGTTGGATATTTTTAGGAACGTTACACATTGAACACTGTAATATTTTCATATCGGACGTTGGATATTTTTAGGAACGTTACACTTTAAACACTGTAATATTTTCATATCGAGCGTTGGATATTTTTAGGAACGTTACACATTGAACACTGTAATATTTTCATATCGGACGTTGGATATTTTTAGGAACGTTACACTTTAAACACTGTAATATTTTCATATCGGGCGTTGGGTATTTTTAGGAACGTTACACTTTGAACACTGTAATATTTTCATATCGGACGTTGGATATTTTTAGGAACGTTACACTTTAAACACTGTAATATTTTCATATCGGGCGTTGGGTATTTTTAGGAACGTTACACATTGAACACTGTAATATTTTCATATCGGGCGTTGGGTATTTTTAGGAACGTTACACTTTGAACACTGTAATATTTTCATATCGGACGTTGGATATTTTTAGGAACGTTACACATTGAACACTGTAATATTTTCATATCGGACGTTGGATATTTTTAGGAACGTTACACATTGAACACTGTAATATTTTCATATCGGACGTTGGATATTTTTAGGAACGTTACACATTGAACACTGTAATATTTTCATATCGGACGTTGGATATTTTTAGGAACGTTACACTTTAAACACTGTAATATTTTCAGATCGGACGTTGGATATTTTTAGGAACGTTACACATTAAGCACTGTAATATTTTCATATCGGACGTTGGGTATTTTTAGGAACGTTACACATTGTACACTGTAATATTTTCATATCGGGCGTTGGATATTTTTAGGAACGTTACACTTTGAACACTAATATTTTCATATCGGACGTTGGATATTTTTAGGAACGTTACACATTGAACACTGTAATATTTTCATATCGGACGTTGGATATTTTTAGGAACGTTCCACTTTGAACACTAATATTTTCATATCAGACATTGGATATTTTTAGGAATGTTACGCTTTGAACACTATAATATTTTCATATCGGGCGTTGGGTATTTTTAGGAACGTTACACTTTGAACACTGTAATATTTTCATATCGGACGTTGGGTATTTTTAGGAACGTTACACATTGAACACTGTAATATTTTCATATCGGACGTTGGATATTTTTAGGAACGTTACACTTTGAACACTGTAATATTTTCATATCGGACGTTGGATATTTTTAGGAACGTTACACTTTGAACACTGTAATATTTTCATATCGGGCGTTGGATATTTTTAGGAACGTTACACATTGAACACTGTAATATTTTCATATCGGACGTTGGATATTGTTAGGAAGGTTACACATTGTACACTGTAATATTTTGATATCGGGCGTTGGATATTTTTAGGAACGTTACACTTTGAACACTAATATTTTCATATCAGACATTGGATATTTTTAGGAATGTTACGCTTTGAACACTATAATATTTTCATATCGGACGTTGGGTATTTTTAGGAACGTTACACATTGAACACTGTAATATTTCCATATCGGACGTTGGATATTTTTAGGAACGTTACACATTGAACACTGTAATATTTTCACATCGGACGTTGGATATTTTTAGGAACGTTACACATTGAACACTGTAATATTTTCAGATCGGACGTTGGATATTTTTAGGAACGTTACACATTGAACACTGTAATATTTTCATATCGGACGTTGGATATTTTTAGGAACGTTACACTTTGAACACTGTAATATTTTCATATCGGACGTTGGATATTTTTAGGAACGTTACACTTTGAACACTGTAATATTTTCACATCGGACGTTGGATATTTTTAGGAACGTTACACATTGAACACTGTAATATTTTCATATCGGGCGTTGGGTATTTTTAGGAACGTTACACTTTGAACACTGTAATATTTTCATATCGGACGTTGGATATTTTTAGGAATGTTACACATTGAACACTGTAATATTTTCATATCGGACGTTGGATATTTTTAGGAACGTTACACATTGAACACTGTAATATTTTCATATCGGACGTTGGATATTTTTAGGAACATTACACATTGAACACTGTAATATTTTCATATCGGACGTTGGGTATTTTTAGGAACGTTACACATTGAACACTGTAATATTTTCATATCGGACGTTGGGTATTTTTAGGAACGTTACACATTGAACACTGTAATATTTTCATATCGGACGTTGGGTATTTTTAGGAACGTTACACATTGAACACTGTAATATTTTCATATCAGACGTTGGATATTTTTAGGAACGTTACACATTGAACACTGTAATATTTTCATATCGGACGTTGGATATTTTTAGGAACGTTACACATTGAACACTGTAATATTTTCATATCGGGCGTTGAATATTTTTAGGAACGTTACACATTGAACACTGTAATATTTTCAGATCGGACGTTGGATATTTTTAGGAACGTTACACATTGAACACTGTAATATTTTCATATCGGACGTTGGATATTTTTAGGAACGTTACACATTGAACACTGTAATATTTTCATATCGGGCGTTGGGTATTTTTAGGAACGTTACACTTTGAACACTGTAATATTTTCATATCGGACGTTGGATATTTTTAGGAATGTTACACATTGAACACTGTAATATTTTCATATCGGACGTTGGATATTTTTAGGAACGTTACACATTGAACACTGTAATATTTTCATATCGGACGTTGGATATTTTTAGGAACATTACACATTGAACACTGTAATATTTTCATATCGGGCGTTGGATATTTTTAGGAACGTTACACATTGAACACTGTAATATTTTCATATCGGACGTTGGATATTTTTAGGAACATTACACATTGAACACTGTAATATTTTCATATCGGGCGTTGGATATTTTTAGGAACGTTACACATTGAACACTGTAATATTTTCATATCGGACGTTGGATATTTTTAGGAAGGTTACACTTTGAACACTAATATTTTCATATCGGACGTTGGGTATTTTTAGGAACGTTACACATTGAACACTGTAATATTTTCATATCGGACGTTGGGTATTTTTAGGAACGTTACACATTGAACACTGTAATATTTTCATATCGGACGTTGGGTATTTTTAGGAACGTTACACTTTGAACACTGTAATATTTTCATATCGGACGTTGGGTATTTTTAGGAACGTTACACATTGAACACTGTAATATTTTCATATCAGACGTTGGATATTTTTAGGAACGTTACACATTGAACACTGTAATATTTTCATATCGGACGTTGGATATTTTTAGGAACGTTACACATTGAACACTGTAATATTTTCATATCGGGCGTTGAATATTTTTAGGAACGTTACACATTGAACACTGTAATATTTTCAGATCGGACGTTGGATATTTTTAGGAACGTTACACATTGAACACTGTAATATTTTCATATCGGACGTTGGATATTTTTAGGAACGTTACACATTGAACACTGTAATATTTTCATATCGGACGTTGGATATTTTTAGGAACGTTACACATTGAACACTAATATTTTCATATCGGACGTTGGGTATTTTTAGGAACGTTACACATTGAACACTGTAATATTTTCATATCGGACGTTGGGTATTTTTAGGAACGTTACACATTGAACACTGTAATATTTTCATATCGGACGTTGGATATTTTTAGGAACGTTACACTTTGAACACTGTAATATTTTCATATCGGACGTTGGGTATTTTTAGGAACGTTACACATTGAACACTGTAATATTTTCATATCGGACGTTGGGTATTTTTAGGAACGTTACACATTGAACACTGTAATATTTTCATATCAGACGTTGGATATTTTTAGGAACGTTACACATTGAACACTGTAATATTTTCATATCGGACGTTGGATATTTTTAGGAACGTTACACATTGAACACTGTAATATTTTCATATCGGGCCTTGAATATTTTTAGGAACGTTACACATTGAACACTGTAATATTTTCAGATCGGACGTTGGATATTTTTAGGAACGTTACACATTGAACACTGTAATATTTTCATATCGGACGTTGGATATTTTTAGGAACGTTACACATTGAACACTGTAATATTTTCATATCGGACGTTGGATATTTTTAGGAAGGTTACACATTGAACACTGTAATATTTTCATATCGGACGTTGGATATTTTTAGGAACGTTACACATTGAACACTGTAATATTTTCATATCGGACGTTGGATATTTTTAGGAACGTTACACATTGAACACTGTAATATTTTCATATCGGACGTTGGATATTTTTAGGAACGTTACACATTGAACACTGTAATATTTTCATATCGGATGTTGGATATTTTTAGGAACGTTACACATTGAACACTGTAATATTTTCATATCGGACGTTGGGTATTTTTAGGAACGTTACACATTGTACACTGTAATATTTTCATATCGGACGTTGGATATTTGTAGGAACGTTACACTTTGAACACTGTAATATTTTCATATCAGACGTTGGATATTTTTAGGAAGGTTACACATTGAACACTGTAATATTTTCATATCGGACGTTGGATATTTTTAGGAACGTTACACATTGAACACTGTAATATTTTCATATCGGACGTTGGGTATTTTTAGGAACGTTACACATTGTACACTGTAATATTTTCATATCGGACGTTGGATATTTGTAGGAACGTTACACTTTGAACACTGTAATATTTTCATATCGAACGTTGGATATTTTTAGGAACGTTACACATTGAACACTGTAATATTTTCATATCGGGCGTTGGGTATTTTTAGGAACGTTACACTTTGAACACTGTAATATTTTCATATCAGACGGATATTTTTAGGAACGTTACACATTGAGCACTGTAATATTTTCATATCGGACGTTGGATATTTTTAGGAACGTTACACATTGAACACTATAATATTTTCATATCGGACGTTGGATATTTTTAGGAACGTTACACATTGAACACTGTAATATTTTCATATCGGACGTTGGATATTTTTAGGAACGTTACACTTTAAACACTGTAATATTTTCATATCGGACGTTGGATATTTTTAGGAACGTTACACATTGAACACTGTAATATTTTCATATCGGACGTTGGATATTTTTAGGAACGTTACACATTGAACACTGTAATATTTTCATATTGAACGTTGGATATTTTTAGGAACGTTACACATTGTACACTGTAATATTTTCATATCGGACGATGGATATTTTTAGGAACGTTACACATTGTACACTGTAATATTTTCATATCGGACGTTGGGTATTTTTAGGAACGTTACACATTGAACACTGTAATATTTTCATATCGGGCGTTGGATATTTTTAGGAACGTTACACATTGAACACTGTAATATTTTCATATCGGACGTTGGATATTTTTAGGAAGGTTACACATTGAACACTAATATTTTCATATCGGACGTTGGATATTTTTAGGAACGTTACACATTGAACACTGTAATATTTTCATATCGGACGTTGGATATTTGTAGGAACGTTACACTTTGAACACTGTAATATTTTCATATCAGACGTTGGATATTTTTAGGAACGTTACACATTGAACACTGTAATATTTTCATATCGGACGTTGGATATTTTTAGGAACGTTACACATTGAACACTGTAATATTTTCATATCGGACGTTGGATATTTTTAGGAACGTTACACTTTAAACACTGTAATATTTTCATATCGGACGTTGGATATTTTTAGGAACGTTACACATTGAACACTGTAATATTTTCATATCGGACGTTGGATATTTTTAGGAACGTTACACATTGAACACTGTAATATTTTCATATCGAACGTTGGATATTTTTAGGAACGTTACACTTTGAACACTGTAATATTTTCATATCGGACGTTGGATATTTTTAGGAACGTTACACATTGAACACTGTAATATTTTCATATCGGACGTTGGATATTTTTAGGAACGTTACACATTGAACACTGTAATATTTTCATATCGGACGTTGGGTATTTTTAGGAACGTTACACATTGAACACTGTAATATTTTCATATCGGACATTGGATATTTTTAGGAACGTTCCACTTTGAACACTGTAATATTTTCATATCGGACGTTGGGTATTTTTAGGAACGTTACACATTGAACACTGTAATATTTTCATATCGGACGTTGGATATTTTTAGGAACGTTACACTTTGAACACTGTAATATTTTCATATCGGACGTTGGATATTTTTAGGAACGTTACACTTTGAACACTGTAATATTTTCATATCGGACGTTGGATATTTTTAGGAACGTTACACATTGAACACTGTAATATTTTCATATCGGACGTTGGGTATTTTTAGGAACGTTACACATTGAACACTGTAATATTTTCATATCGGACGTTGGATATTTTTAGGAACGTTACACATTGAACACTGTAATATTTTCATATCGGACGTTGGATATTTTTAGGAACGTTACACTTTGAACACTGTAATATTTTCATATCGGACGTTGGATATTTTTAGGAACGTTACACATTGAACACTGTAATATTTTCATATCGGACATTGGATATTTTTAGGCACGTTACACATTGATCACTGTAATATTTTCATATCGGACGTTGGATATTTTTAGGAATGTTACACTTTGAACACTGTAATATTTTCATATCGGGCGTTGGATATTTTTAGGAACGTTACACTTTGAACACTGTAATATTTTCATATCGGGCGTTGGATATTTTTAGGAACGTTACACATTGAACACTGTAATATTTTCATATCGAACGATGGATATTTTTAGGAACGTTACACTTTGAACACTGTAATATTTTCATATCGGGCGTTGGGCATTTTTAAGAACGTTACACATTGAACACTGTAATATTTTCATATCGGACGTTGGATATTTTTAGGAACATTACACATTGAACACTAATATTTTCATATCGGACGTTGGATATTTTTAGGAACGTTCCACTTTGAACACTGTAATATTTTCATATCGGACGTTGGATATTTTTAGGAACGTTACACATTGAACACTGTAATATTTTCATATCGGACATTGGATATTTTTAGGAACGTTACACATTGAACACTGTAATATTTTCATATCGGACGTTGGATATTTTTAGGAACGTTACACATTGAACACTGTAATATTTTCATATCGGACGTTGGATATTTTTAAGAACGTTACACATTGAACACTGTAATATTTTCATATCGAACGTTGGATATTTTTAGGAACGTTACACATTGAACACTGTAATATTTTCATATCGGACGTTGGATATTTTTAAGAACGTTACACATTGAACACTGTAATATTTTCATATCAGACGTTGGATATTTTTAGGAACGTTACACTTTGAACACTGTAATATTTTCATATCGGACGTTGGATATTTTTAGGAACGTTACACATTGTACACTGTAATATTTTCATATCGGACGTTGGATATTTTTAGGAACGTTACACTTTGAACACTATAATATTTTCATATCGGGCGTTGGATATTTTTAGGAACGTTACACTTTGAACACTGTAATATTTTCATATCGGACGTTGGATATTTTTAGGAACGTTACACTTTGAACACTGTAATATTTTCATATCGGACGTTGGATATTTTTAGGAACGTTACACATTGTACACTGTAATATTTTCATATCGGACGTTGGATATTTTTAGGAACGTTACACTTTGAACACTATAATATTTTCATATCGGGCGTTGGATATTTTTAGGAACGTTACACTTTGAACACTGTAATATTTTCATATCGGACATTGGATATTTTTAGGAATGTTACGCTTTGAACACTATAATATTTTCATATCGGGCGTTGGGTATTTTTAGGAATGTTACGCTTTGAACACTGTAATATTTTCATATCGGGCGTTGGGTATTTTTAGGAACGTTACACTTTGAACACTGTAATATTTTCATATCGGACGTTGGATATTTTTAGGAACGTTACACATTGAACACTGTAATATTTTCATATCGGACGTTGGATATTTTTAGGAACGTTACACATTGAACACTGTAATATTTTCATATCGGACGTTGGATATTTTTAGGAACGTTACACATTGTACACTGCAATATTTTCATATCGGACGTTGGATATTTTTAGGAACGTTACACATTGAACACTGTAATATTTTCATATCGGACGTTGGATATTTTTAGGAACGTTACACATTGAACACTGTAATATTTTCATATCGGACGTTGGATATTTTTAGGAACGTTACACTTTGAACACTGTAATATTTTCATATCGGACGTTGGATATTTTTAGGAACGTTACACTTTGAACACTGTAATATTTTCATATCGGACGTTGGATATTTTTAGGAACGTTACACTTTGAACACTGTAATATTTTCATATCGGGCGTTGGATATTTTTAGGAACGTTACACTTTGAACACTGTAATATTTTCATATCGGACATTGGATATTTTTAGGAATGTTACGCTTTGAACACTATAATATTTTCATATCGGGCGTTGGGTATTTTTAGGAACGTTACACTTTGAACACTGTAATATTTTCATATCGGTCGTTGGGTATTTTTAGGAACGTTACACTTTGAACACTAATATTTTCATATCGGTCGTTGGATATTTTTAGGAACGTTACACTTTGAACACTGTAATATTTTCATATCGGACGTTGGATATTTTTAGGAACGTTACACATTGAACACTGTAATATTTTCATATCGGACGTTGGGTATTTTTAGGAACGTTACACATTGAACACTGTAATATTTTCATATCGGGCGTTGGATATTTTTAGGAACGTTACACTTTGAACACTAATATTTTCATATCGGACATTGGATATTTTTAGGAACGTTACACTTTAAACACTGTAATATTTTCATATCGGACGTTGGATATTTTTAGGAACGTTCCACTTTGAACACTGTAATGTTTTCATATCGGACGTTGGATATTTTTAGGAACGTTACACATTGAACACTGTAATATTTTCATATCGGACGTTGGATATTTTTAGGAACGTTACACATTGAACACTGTAATATTTTCATATCGGGCGTTGGGTATTTTTAGGAACGTTACACTTTGAACACTGTAATATTTTCAGATCGGACGTTGGATATTTTTAGGAACGTTACACAGTGAACACTGTAATATTTTCATATCGGACGTTGGGTATTTTTAGGAACGTTACACATTGAACACTGCAATATTTTCATATCGGACGTTGGATATTTTTAGGAACGTTACACATTGAACACTGTAATATTTTCACATCCGACGTTGGATATTTTTAGGAACGTTACACACTGTACACTGTAATATTTTCATATCGGACATTGGATATTTTTAGGAACGTTACACATTGAACACTGTAATATTTTCATATCGGACGTTGGATATTTTTAGGAACGTTACACATTGAACACTGTAATATTTTCATATCGGACGTTGGATATTTTTAGGAACGTTCCACTTTGAACACTGTAATATTTTCACATCGGACGTTGGATATTTTTAGGAACGTTACACATTGAACACTGTAATATTTTCATATCGGACGTTGGATATTTTTAGGAACGTTACACATTGAACACTGTAATATTTTCATATCGGGCGTTGGGTATTTTTAGGAACGTTACACTTTGAACACTGTAATATTTTCATATCGGACGTTGGATATTTTTAGGAACGTTACACTTTGAACACTGTAATATTTTCATATCGGACGTTGGATATTTTTAGGAACGTTACACTTTGAACACTAATATTTTCGTATCGGATGTTGGATATTTTTAGGAACGTTACACATTGAACACTGTAATATTTTCATATCGGACGTTGGATATTTTTAGGAACGTTACACATTGAACACTGTAATATTTTCATATCGGACGTTGGATATTTTTAGGAACGTTACACATTGAACACTGTAATATTTTCATATCAGACGTTGGATATTTTTAGGAACGTTACACATTGAACACTGTAATATTTTCATATCGGACGTTGGATATTTTTAGGAACGTTACACATTGAACACTGTAATATTTTCATATCGGACGTTGGATATTTTTAGGAACGTTACACTTTGAACACTGTAATATTTTCATATCGGACGATGGATATTTTTAGGAACGTTACACATTGTACACTGTAATATTTTCATATCGGACGTTGGATATTTTTAGGAACGTTACACATTGAACACTGTAATATTTTCATATCGGACGTTGGATATTTTTAGGAACGTTACACATTGAACACTGTAATATTTTCATATCGGACGTTGGATATTTTTAGGAACGTTACACATTGAACACTGTAATATTTTCATATCGGACGTTGGATATTTTTAGGAACGTTACACATTGAACACTGTAATATTTTCATATCGGACGTTGGATATTTTTAGGAACGTTACACATTGTACACTGTAATATTTTCATATCGGACGTTGGATATTTTTAGGAACGTTACACATTGAACACTGTAATATTTTCATATCGGACGTTGGATATTTTTAGGAACGTTACACATTGAACACTGTAATATTTTCATATCGGACGTTGGATATTTTTAGGAACGTTACACATTGAACACTGTAATATTTTCATATCGGACGTTGGATATTTTTAGGAACGTTACACATTGAACACTGTAATATTTTCATATCGGACGTTGGATATTTTTAGGAAGGTTACACATTGAACACTGTAATATTTTCATATCGGACGTTGGATATTTTTAGGAACGTTACACATTGTACACTGTAATATTTTCATATCGGACATTGGATATTTTTAGGAAGGTTACACATTGAACACTGTAATATTTTCATATCGGACGTTGGATATTTTTAGGAACGTTACACACTGTACACTGTAATATTTTCATATCGGACACTGGATATTTTTAGGAACGTTACACATTGAACACTGTAATATTTTCATATCGGACGTTGGATATTTTTAGGAACGTTACACATTGAACTGTAATATTTTCATATCGGACGTTGGATATTTTTAGGAACGTTACACATTGAACACTGTAATATTTTCATATCGGACGTTGGATATTTGTAGGAACGTTACACTTTGAACACTGTAATATTTTCATATCAGACGTTGGATATTTTTAGGAACGTTACACATTGAACACTGTAATATTTTCATATCGGACGTTGGATATTTTTAGGAACGTTACACATTGAACACTGTAATATTTTCATATCGGACGTTGGATATTTTTAGGAACGTTACACTTTGAACACTGTAATATTTTCATATCGGACGTTGGATATTTTTAGGAATGTTACACTTTGAACACTGTAATATTTTCATATCGGGCGTTGGGTATTTTTAGGAACGTTCCACTTTGAACACTGTAATATTTTCACATCGGACGTTGGATATTTTTAGGAACGTTACACATTCAACACTGTAATATTTTCATATCAGACGTTGGGTATTTTTAGGAACGTTACACATTGAACACTGTAATATTTTCATATCGGACGTTGGATATTTTTAGGAAGGTTACACATTGAACACTGTAATATTTTCATATCGGACGTTGGGTATTTTTAGGAACGTTACACATTGAACACTGTAATATTTTCATATCGGGCGTTGGGTATTTTTAGGAACGTTACACTTTGAACACTGTAATATTTTCATATCGGACGTTGGATATTTTTAGGAACGTTACAGTTTGAACACTAATATTTTCGTA
This sequence comes from Chiloscyllium plagiosum, assembly GCF_037043375.1. NCBI lineage: Eukaryota > Metazoa > Chordata > Chondrichthyes > Orectolobiformes > Hemiscylliidae > Chiloscyllium > Chiloscyllium plagiosum. The sequence continues at coordinate 91,953 of NW_028270375.1, read as the reverse complement.
TCGGATGTTGGATATTTTTAGGAACGTTACACATTGAACACTGTAATATTTTCATATCGGACGTTGGATATTTTTAGGAACGTTACACATTGAACACTGTAATATTTTCATATCGGACGTTGGATATTTTTAGGAACGTTACACATTGAACACTGTAATATTTTCATATCGGACGTTGGATATTTTTAGGAACGTTACACTTTGAACACTGTAATATTTTCATATCGGACGATGGATATTTTTAGGAACGTTACACATTGTACACTGTAATATTTTCATATCGGACGTTGGATATTTTTAGGAACGTTACACTTTGAACACTGTAATATTTTCATATCGGACGTTGGATATTTTTAGGAACGTTACACATTGAACACTGTAATATTTTCATATCGGACGTTGGATATTTTTAGGAACGTTACACTTTGAACACTGTAATATTTTCATATCGGACGTTGGATATTTTTAGGAACGTTACACATTGAACACTGTAATATTTTCATATCGGATGTTGGATATTTTTAGGAACGTTACACATTGAACACTGTAATATTTTCATATCGGACGTTGGATATTTTTAGGAACGTTACACATTGTACACTGTAATATTTTCATATCGGACGTTGGATATTTTTAGGAACGTTACACATTGAACACTGTAATATTTTCATATCGGACGTTGGATATTTTTAGGAACGTTACACATTGTACACTGTAATATTTTCATATCGGACGTTGGATATTTTTAGGAACGTTACACATTGAACACTGTAATATTTTCATATCGGACGTTGGATATTTTTAGGAACGTTACACATTGAACACTGTAATATTTTCATATCGGACGTTGGATATTTTTAGGAACGTTACACATTGAACACTGTAATATTTTCATATCGGACGTTGGATATTTTTAGGAACGTTACACATTGAACACTGTAATATTTTCATATCGGACGTTGGATATTTTTAGGAACGTTACACATTGTACACTGTAATATTTTCATATCGGACGTTGGATATTTTTAGGAACGTTACACATTGAACACTGTAATATTTTCATATCGGACGTTGGATATTTTTAGGAACGTTACACATTGAACACTGTAATATTTTCATATCGGACGTTGGATATTTTTAGGAACGTTACACTTTGAACACTGTAATATTTTCATATCGGACGTTGGATATTTTTAGGAACGTTACACATTGAACACTGTAATATTTTCATATCGGACGTTGGATATTTTTAGGAACGTTACACATTGAACACTGTAATATTTTCATATTGGACGTTGGATCTTTTTAGGAACGTTACACATTGAACACTGTAATATTTTCATATCGGACGTTGGATATTTTTAGGAACGTTACACATTGAACACTGTAATATTTTCATATCGGACGTTGGATATTTGTAGGAACGTTACACTTTGAACACTGTAATATTTTCATATCGGACGTTGGATATTTGTAGGAACGTTACACTTTGAACACTGTAATATTTTCATATCAGACGTTGGATATTTTTAGGAACGTTACACATTGAACACTGTAATATTTTCATATCGGACGTTGGATATTTTTAGGAACGTTACACATTGAACACTGTAATATTTTCATATCGGACGTTGGATATTTTTAGGAACGTTCCACTTTGAACACTGTAATGTTTTCATATCGGACGTTGGGTATTTTTAGGAACGTTACACATTGAACACTGTAATGTTTTCATATCGGACGTTGGATATTTTTAGGAACGTTACACATTGAACACTGTAATATTTTCATATCGGACGTTGGATATTTTTAGGAACGTTACACATTGAACACTGTAATATTTTCATATCGGACGTTGGATATTTTTAGGAACGTTACACTTTGAACACTGTAATATTTTCATATCGGACGTTGGATATTTTTAGGAACGTTACACATTGTACACTGTAATATTTTCATATCGGACGTTGGATATTTTTAGGAACGTTACACATTGAACACTGTAATATTTTCATATCGGGCGTTGGGTATTTTTAGGAACGTTACACTTTGAACACTGTAATATTTTCATATCGGACGTTGGATATTTTTAGGAAGGTTACACATTGAACACTGTAATATTTTCATATCGGACGTTGGATATTTTTAGGAACGTTACACTTTGAACACTGTAATATTTTCATATCGGACGTTGGATATTTTTAGGAACGTTACACTTTGAACACTGTAATATTTTCATATCGGACGTTGGATATTTTTAGGAACGTTACACTTTGAACACTGTAATATTTTCATATCGGACGTTGGATATTTTTAGGAACGTTACACATTGTACACTGTAATATTTTCATATCGGACGTTGGATATTTTTAGGAACGTTACACATTGAACACTGTAATATTTTCATATCCGACGTTGGATATTTTTAGGAATGTTACACTTTGAACACTGTAATATTTTCATATCGGACGTTGGATATTTTTAGGAACGTTACACATTGAACACTGTAATATTTTCATATCCGACGTTGGATATTTTTAGGAATGTTACACTTTGAACACTGTAATATTTTCATATCGGACGTTGGATATTTTTAGGAACGTTACACATTGAACACTGTAATATTTTCATATCCGACGTTGGATATTTTTAGGAATGTTACACTTTGAACACTGTAATATTTTCATATCGGACGTTGGATATTTTTAGGAATGTTACACTTTGAACACTGTAATATTTTCATATCGGACGTTGGATATTTTTAGGAACGTTACACATTGAACACTGTAATATTTTCATATCGGACATTGGATATTTTTAGGAACGTTACACATTGAACACTGTAATATTTTCATATCCGACGTTGGATATTTTTAGGAACGTTACACATTGAACACTGTAATATTTTCATATCGGACGCTGGATATTTTTAGGAACGTTACACATTGAACACTGTAATATTTTCATATCGGACGTTGGATATTTTTAGGAACGTTACACATTGAACACTGTAATATTTTCATATCGGACGTTGGGTATTTTTAGGAACGTTACACATTGTACACTGTAATATTTTCATATCGGACGTTGGATATTTTTAGGAACGTTACACATTGAACACTGTAATATTTTCATATCGGACGTTGGATATTTTTAGGAACGTTACACATTGAACACTGTAATGTTTTCATATCGGACGTTGGGTATTTTTAGGAACGTTACACATTGAACACTGTAATATTTTCATATCGGACGTTGGATATTTTTAGGAACGTTACACATTGAACACTGTAATGTTTTCATATCGGACGTTGGGTATTTTTAGGAACGTTACACATTGAACACTGTAATATTTTCATATCGGACGTTGGATATTTTTAGGAACGTTACACATTGAACACTGTAATATTTTCATATCGGGCGTTGGGTATTTTTAGGAACGTTACACTTTGAACACTGTAATATTTTCATATCGGACGTTGGATATTTTTAGGAACGTTACACATTGAACACTGTAATATTTTCATATCGGACGTTGGATATTTTTAGGAACGTTACACTTTGTACACTGTAATGTTTTCATATCGGACGTTGGATATTTTTAGGAACGTTACACATTGAACACTGTAATATTTTCATATCGGACGTTGGATATTTTTAGGAACGTTACACATTGAACACTGTAATATTTTCATATCGGACATTGGATATTTTTAGGAACGTTACACATTGAACACTGTAATATTTTCATATCAGACGTTGGATATTTTTAGGAACGTTACACATTGAACACTGTAATATTTTCATATCGGACGTTGAATATTTTTAGGAACGTTACACATTGAACACTAATATTTTCATATCGGACGTTGCATATTTTTAGGAACGTTACACATTGAACACTGTAATATTTTCATATCGGGCGTTGGATATTTTTAGGAACGTTACACATTGAACACTGTAATATTTTCATATCGGACGTTGGATATTTTTAGGAACGTTACACTTTGAACACTAATATTTTCATATCGGACGTTGGATATTTTTAGGAACGTTACACATTGAACACTGTAATATTTTCATATCGGACGTTGGATATTTTTAGGAACGTTACACATTGAACACTGTAATATTTTCATATCGGACGTTGGATATTTTTAGGAACGTTACACATTGAACACTGTAATATTTTCATATCGGACGTTGGATATTTTTAGGAACGTTACACTTTGAACACTGTAATATTTTCATATCGGACGATGGATATTTTTAGGAACGTTACACATTGTACACTGTAATATTTTCATATCGGACGTTGGATATTTTTAGGAACGTTACACATTGAACACTGTAATATTTTCATATCGGACGTTGGATATTTTTAGGAACGTTACACATTGAACACTGTAATATTTTCATATCGGACGTTGGATATTTTTAGGAACGTTACACATTGTACACTGTAATATTTTCATATCGGACGTTGGATATTTTTAGGAACGTTACACATTGAACACTGTAATATTTTCATATCGGACGTTGGATATTTTTAGGAACGTTACCCATTGAACACTGTAATATTTTCATATCGGGCGTTGGATATTTTTCGGAACGTTACACATTGAACACTGTAATATTTTCATATCGGGCGTTGGGTATTTTTTGGAACGTTACACTTTGAACACTGTAATATTTTCATATCGGACGTTGGATATTTTTAGGAAGGTTACACATTGAACACTGTAATATTTTCATATCGGACGTTGGATATTTTTAGGAACGTTACACATTGAACACTGTAATATTTTCATATCGGACGTTGGATATTTTTAGGAATGTTACACATTGTACACTGTAATATTTTCATATCGGACGTTGGATATTTTTAGGAACGTTACACTTTGAACACTGTAATATTTTCATATCGGACGTTGGATATTTTTAGGAAGGTTACACATTGAACACTGTAATATTTTCATATCGGACGTTGGATATTTTTAGGAACGTTACACATTGAACACTGTAATATTTTCATATCGGACGTTGGATATTTTTAGGAACGTTACACATTGAACACTGTAATATTTTCATATCGGACGTTGGATATTTGTAGGAACGTTACACTTTGAACACTGTAATATTTTCATATCGGACGTTGGATATTTTTAGGAACGTTACACTTTGAACACTGTAATATTTTCATATCGGACGTTGGATATTTTTAGGAATGTTACACTTTGAACACTGTAATATTTTCATATCAGACGTTGGATATTTTTAGGAACGTTACACATTGAACACTGTAATATTTTCATATCGGACGTTGGATATTTTTAGGAACGTTACACATTGAACACTGTAATATTTTCATATCGGACGTTGGATATTTTTAGGAACGTTACACTTTGAACACTGTAATATTTTCATATCAGACGTTGGATATTTTTAGGAACGTTACACAGTGAACACTGTAATATTTTCATATCGGACGTTGGGTATTTTTAGGAACGTTACACATTGAACACTGTAATATTTTCATATCGGACGTTGGATATTTTTAGGAACGTTACACTTTGAACACTGTAATATTTTCATATCGGACGTTGGATATTTTTAGGAACGTTACACTTTGAACACTAATATTTTCATATCGGACGTTGGGTTTTTTTAGGAACGTTACACATTGAACACTGTAATATTTTCATATCGGACGTTGGATATTTTTAGGAACGTTACACTTTGAACACTGTAATATTTTCATATCGGACGTTGGGTTTTTTTAGGAACGTTACACATTGAACACTGTAATATTTTCATATCGGACGTTGGATATTTTTAGGAACGTTACACATTGAAAACTGTAATATTTTCATATCGGACGTTGGATATTTTTAGGAACGTTACACTTTGAACACTGTAATATTTTCATATCGGACGTTGAATATTTTTAGGAACGTTACACATTGAACACTGTAATATTTTCATATCGGACATTGGATATTTTTAGGCACGTTACACATTGATCACTGTAATATTTTCATATCGGACGTTGGATATTTTTAGGAATGTTACACTTTGAACACTGTAATATTTTCATATCGGGCGTTGGATATTTTTAGGAACGTTACACAGTGAACACTGTAATATTTTCATATCGGACGTTGGATATTTTTAGGAACGTTACACACTGAACACTGTAATATTTTCATATCGGGCGTTGGGTATTTTTAGGAACGTTACACATTGAACACTGTAATATTTTCATATCGGACGTTGGATATTTTTAGGAACGTTACACACTGAACACTGTAATATTTTCATATCGGACGTTGGATATTTTTAGGAACGTTACACATTGAACACTGTAATATTTTCATATCGGACGTTGGATATTTTTAGGAACGTTACACATTGAACACTGTAATATTTTCATATCGGACCTTGGATATTTTTAGGAACGTTACACTTTGAACACTGTAATATTTTCATATCGGACGTTGGGTATTTTTAGAAACGTTACACATTGAACACTGTAATATTTTCATATCGGACGTTGGATATTTTTAGGAACGTTACACATTGAACACTGTAATATTTTCATATCGGACGTTGGATATTTTTAGGAACGTTACACATTGAACACTGTAATATTTTCATATCGGACGTTGGGTATTTTTAGAAACGTTACACATTGAACACTGTAATATTTTCATATCGGACGTTGGATATTTTTAGGAACGTTACACATTGAACACTGTAATATTTTCATATCGGACGTTGGATATTTTTAGGAACGTTACACATTGAACACTGTAATATTTTCATATCGGACGATGGATATTTTTAGGAACGTTACACATTGAACACTGTAATATTTTCATATCGGACGTTGGATATTTTTAGGAATGTTACACATTGTACACTGTAATATTTTCATATCGGACGTTGGATATTTTTAGGAACGTTACACATTGAACACTGTAATATTTTCATATCGGGCGTTGGATATTTTTAGCAACGTTACACTTTGAACACTAATATTTTCATATCAGACATTGGATATTTTTAGGAATGTTACGCTTTGAACACTGTAATATTTTCATATCGGGCGTTGGGTATTTTTAGGAACGTTACACTTTGAACACTGTAATATTTTCATATCGGACGTTGGATATTTTTAGGAACGTTACACATTGAACACTGTAATATTTTCATATCGGACGTTGGATATTTTTAGGAACGTTACACATTGAACACTGTAATATTTTCATATCGGACGTTGGATATTTTTAGGAACGTTACACTTTGAACACTGTAATATTTTCATATCGGACGTTGGATATTTTTAGGAACGTAACACATTGTACACTGTAATATTTTCATATCGGACGTTGGATATTTTTAGGAACGTTCCACTTTGAACACTGTAATGTTTTCATATCGGACGTTGGATATTTTTAGGAACGTTACACATTGAACACTGTAATATTTTCATATCGGACGTTGGATATTTTTAGGAACGTGACACATTGAACACTGTAATATTTTCATATCGGACGTTGGATATTTTTAGGAACGTTACACAGTGAACACTGTAATATTTTCATATCGGGCGTTGGATATTTTTAGGAATGTTACACATTGAACACTGTAATATTTTCATATCGGGCGTTGGGTATTTTTAGGAACGTTACACATTGAACACTGTAATATTTTCATATCGGACGTTGGATATTTTTAGGAACGTTACACATTGAACACTGTAATGTTTTCATATCGGACGTTGGATATTTTTAGGAACGTTACACTTTGAACACTAATATTTTCATATCGGACGTTGGATATTTTTAGGAACGTTACACATTGAACACTGTAATATTTTCATATCGGACGTTGGATATTTTTAGGAACGTTACACATTGAACACTGTAATATTTTCATATCGGACGTTGGATATTTTTAGGAACGTTACACATTGAACACTGTAATATTTTCATATCGGACGTTGGATATTTTTAGGAACGTTACACTTTAAACACTGTAATATTTTCATACCGGACGTTGGATATTTTTAGGAACGTTACACATTGAACACTGTAATATTTTCATATCGGACGTTGGATATTTTTAGGAACGTTACACTTTGAACACTGTAATATTTTCATATCGGGCGTTAGGTATTTTTAGGAACGTTACACAGTGAACACTGTAATATTTTCATATCGGACGTTGGATATTTTTAGGAACGTTACACATTGAACACTGTAATATTTTCATATCGGACGTTGGATATTTTTAGGAACGTTACACATTGAACACTGTAATATTTTCATATCGGACGTTGGATATTTTTAGGAACGTTACACATTGAACACTGTAATATTTTCATATCGGACGTTGGATATTTTTAGGAACGTTACACATTGAACACTGTAATATTTTCATATCGGACGTTGGATATTTTTAGGAACGTTACACATTGAACACTGTAATATTTTCATATCGGACGTTGGATATTTTTAGGAACGTTACACATTGAACACTGTAATATTTTCATATCGGACGTTGGATATTTTTAGGAACGTTACACATTGAACACTGTAATATTTTCATATCGGACGTTGGATATTTTTAGGAACGTTACACTTTGAACACTGTAATATTTTCAGATCGGACGTTGGATATTTTTAGGAACGTTACACATTGAACACTGTAATATTTTCATATCGGACGTTGGGTATTTTTAGGAACGTTACACTTTGAACACTGTAATATTTTCATATCGGACGTTGGATATTTTTAGGCACGTTACACATTGTACACTGTAATATTTTCATATCGGACGTTGGATATTTTTAGGAACGTTACACATTGAACACTGTAATATTTTCATATCGGACGTTGGATATTTTTAGGAACGTTACACATTGAACACTGTAATATTTTCATATCGGGCGTTGGATATTTTTAGGAACGTTACACAGTGAACACTGTAATATTTTCATATCGGACGTTGGCTATTTTTAGGAACGTTACACTTTGAACACTGTAATATTTTCATATCGGACGTTGGATATTTTTAGGAACGTTACACATTGAACACTGTAATATTTTCATATCGGACGTTGGATATTTTTAGGAACGTTACACATTGAACACTGTAATATTTTCATATCGGGCGTTGGATATTTTTAGGAACGTTACACAGTGAACACTGTAATATTTTCATATCGGACGTTGGATATTTTTAGGAACGTTACACATTGAACACTGTAATATTTTCATATCGGGCGTTGGATATTTTTAGGAACGTTACACTTTGAACACTGTAATATTTTCATATCGGACGTTGGATATTTTTAGGAACGTTACACATTGAACACTGTAATATTTTCATATCGGACGTTGGATATTTTTAGGAACGTTACACATTGAACACTGTAATATTTTCATATCAGACATTGGATATTTTTAGGCACGTTACACTTTGAACACTGTAATATTTTCATATCGGACGTTGGGTATTTTTAGGAACGTTACACTTTGAACACTGTAATATTTTCATATCGGACGTTGGATATTTTTAGGAACGTTACACATTGAACACTGTAATATTTTCATATCGGACGTTGGATATTTTTAGGAACGTTACACTTTGAACACTGTAATATTTTCATATCGGACATTGGATATTTTTAGGAACGTTACACATTGAACACTGTAATATTTTCATATCGGACGTTGGGTATTTTTAGGAACGTTACACATTGAACACTGTAATATTTTCATATCGGGCGTTGGATATTTTTAGGAACGTTACACATTGAACACTGTAATATTTTCATATCGGACGTTGGATATTTTTAGGAACGTTCCACTTTGAACACTAATATTTTCACATCAGACATTGGATATTTTTAGGAATGTTACGCTTTGAACACTATAATATTTTCATATCGGGCGTTGGGTATTTTTAGGAACGTTACACTTTGAACACTGTAATATTTTCATATCGGACGTTGGGTATTTTTAGGAACGTTACACATTGAACACTGTAATATTTTCATATCGGACGTTGGATATTTTTAGGAACGTTACACTTTGAACACTGTAATATTTTCATATCGGACGTTGGATATTTTTAGGAACGTTACACTTTGAACACTGTAATATTTTCATATCGGACGTTGGATATTTTTAGGAAGGTTACACATTGTACACTGTAATATTTTCATATCGGACGTTGGATATTTTTAGGAATGTTACGCTTTGAACACTGTAATATTTTCATATCGGGCGTTGGGTATTTTTAGGAACGTTACACATTGAACACTAATATTTTCATATCGGACATTGGATATTTTTAGGAACGTTACACATTGAACACTGTAATATTTTCATATCGGGCGTTGGATATTTTTAGGAACGTTACACTTTGAACACTGTAATATTTTCATATCGGACGTTGGGTATTTTTAGGAACGTTACACATTGAGCACTGTAATATTTTCATATCGGACGTTGGATATTTTTAGGAATGTTACACATTGAACACTGTAATATTTTCATATCGGACGTTGGATATTTTTAGGAATGTTACACATTGAACACTGTAATATTTTCATATCGGACGTTGGATATTTTTAGGAATGTTACACTTTGTACACTGTAATGTTTTCATATCGGACGTTGGATATTTTTAGGAACGTTACACTTTGAACACTGTAATATTTTCATATCGGACGTTGGATATTTTTAGGAACGTTACACATTGAACACTGTAATATTTTCATATCGGACGTTGGATATTTTTAGGAACGTTACACTTTAAACACTGTAATATTTTCATATCGGACGTTGGATATTTTTAGGAATGTTACACTTTGTACACTGTAATGTTTTCATATTGGACGTTGGATATTTTTAGGAATATTACACTTTGAACACTGTAATATTTTCATATCGGACGTTGGATATTTTTAGGAACGTTACACATTGAACACTGTAATATTTTCATATCGGACGTTGGATATTTTTAGGAACGTTACACATTGAACACTGTAATATTTTCATATCGGACGTTGGATATTTTTAGGAACGTTACACTTTAAACACTGTAATATTTTCATATCGAGCGTTGGATATTTTTAGGAACGTTACACATTGAACACTGTAATATTTTCATATCGGACGTTGGATATTTTTAGGAACGTTACACTTTAAACACTGTAATATTTTCATATCGGGCGTTGGGTATTTTTAGGAACGTTACACTTTGAACACTGTAATATTTTCATATCGGACGTTGGATATTTTTAGGAACGTTACACTTTAAACACTGTAATATTTTCATATCGGGCGTTGGGTATTTTTAGGAACGTTACACATTGAACACTGTAATATTTTCATATCGGGCGTTGGGTATTTTTAGGAACGTTACACTTTGAACACTGTAATATTTTCATATCGGACGTTGGATATTTTTAGGAACGTTACACATTGAACACTGTAATATTTTCATATCGGACGTTGGATATTTTTAGGAACGTTACACATTGAACACTGTAATATTTTCATATCGGACGTTGGATATTTTTAGGAACGTTACACATTGAACACTGTAATATTTTCATATCGGACGTTGGATATTTTTAGGAACGTTACACTTTAAACACTGTAATATTTTCAGATCGGACGTTGGATATTTTTAGGAACGTTACACATTAAGCACTGTAATATTTTCATATCGGACGTTGGGTATTTTTAGGAACGTTACACATTGTACACTGTAATATTTTCATATCGGGCGTTGGATATTTTTAGGAACGTTACACTTTGAACACTAATATTTTCATATCGGACGTTGGATATTTTTAGGAACGTTACACATTGAACACTGTAATATTTTCATATCGGACGTTGGATATTTTTAGGAACGTTCCACTTTGAACACTAATATTTTCATATCAGACATTGGATATTTTTAGGAATGTTACGCTTTGAACACTATAATATTTTCATATCGGGCGTTGGGTATTTTTAGGAACGTTACACTTTGAACACTGTAATATTTTCATATCGGACGTTGGGTATTTTTAGGAACGTTACACATTGAACACTGTAATATTTTCATATCGGACGTTGGATATTTTTAGGAACGTTACACTTTGAACACTGTAATATTTTCATATCGGACGTTGGATATTTTTAGGAACGTTACACTTTGAACACTGTAATATTTTCATATCGGGCGTTGGATATTTTTAGGAACGTTACACATTGAACACTGTAATATTTTCATATCAGGCGTTGGATATTTTTAGGAACGTTACACATTGTACACTGTAATATTTTGATATCGGGCGTTGGATATTTTTAGGAACGTTACACTTTGAACACTAATATTTTCATATCAGACATTGGATATTTTTAGGAATGTTACGCTTTGAACACTATAATATTTTCATATCGGACGTTGGGTATTTTTAGGAACGTTACACATTGAACACTGTAATATTTCCATATCGGACGTTGGATATTTTTAGGAACGTTACACATTGAACACTGTAATATTTTCACATCGGACGTTGGATATTTTTAGGAACGTTACACATTGAACACTGTAATATTTTCAGATCGGACGTTGGATATTTTTAGGAACGTTACACATTGAACACTGTAATATTTTCATATCGGACGTTGGATATTTTTAGGAACGTTACACTTTGAACACTGTAATATTTTCATATCGGACGTTGGATATTTTTAGGAACGTTACACTTTGAACACTGTAATATTTTCACATCGGACGTTGGATATTTTTAGGAACGTTACACATTGAACACTGTAATATTTTCATATCGGGCGTTGGGTATTTTTAGGAACGTTACACTTTGAACACTGTAATATTTTCATATCGGACGTTGGATATTTTTAGGAATGTTACACATTGAACACTGTAATATTTTCATATCGGACGTTGGATATTTTTAGGAACGTTACACATTGAACACTGTAATATTTTCATATCGGACGTTGGATATTTTTAGGAACATTACACATTGAACACTGTAATATTTTCATATCGGACGTTGGGTATTTTTAGGAACGTTACACATTGAACACTGTAATATTTTCATATCGGACGTTGGGTATTTTTAGGAACGTTACACATTGAACACTGTAATATTTTCATATCGGACGTTGGGTATTTTTAGGAACGTTACACATTGAACACTGTAATATTTTCATATCAGACGTTGGATATTTTTAGGAACGTTACACATTGAACACTGTAATATTTTCATATCGGACGTTGGATATTTTTAGGAACGTTACACATTGAACACTGTAATATTTTCATATCGGGCGTTGAATATTTTTAGGAACGTTACACATTGAACACTGTAATATTTTCAGATCGGACGTTGGATATTTTTAGGAACGTTACACATTGAACACTGTAATATTTTCATATCGGACGTTGGATATTTTTAGGAACGTTACACATTGAACACTGTAATATTTTCATATCGGGCGTTGGGTATTTTTAGGAACGTTACACTTTGAACACTGTAATATTTTCATATCGGACGTTGGATATTTTTAGGAATGTTACACATTGAACACTGTAATATTTTCATATCGGACGTTGGATATTTTTAGGAACGTTACACATTGAACACTGTAATATTTTCATATCGGACGTTGGATATTTTTAGGAACATTACACATTGAACACTGTAATATTTTCATATCGGGCGTTGGATATTTTTAGGAACGTTACACATTGAACACTGTAATATTTTCATATCGGACGTTGGATATTTTTAGGAACATTACACATTGAACACTGTAATATTTTCATATCGGGCGTTGGATATTTTTAGGAACGTTACACATTGAACACTGTAATATTTTCATATCGGACGTTGGATATTTTTAGGAAGGTTACACTTTGAACACTGTAATATTTTCATATCGGACGTTGGATATTTTTAGGAACGTTACACTTTGAACACTGTAATATTTTCATATCGGACGTTGGATATTTTTAGGAACGTTACACATTGAACACTGTAATATTTTCATATCGGACGTTGGATATTTTTAGGAACATTACACATTGAACACTGTAATATTTTCATATCGGGCGTTGGATATTTTTAGGAACGTTACACATTGAACACTGTAATATTTTCATATCGGACGTTGGATATTTTTAGGAAGGTTACACTTTGAACACTGTAATATTTTCATATCGGACGTTGGATATTTTTAGGAACGTTACACATTGAACACTGTAATATTTTCATATCGGACGTTGGATATTTTTAGGAAGGTTACACATTGAACACTAATATTTTCATATCGGACGTTGGGTATTTTTAGGAACGTTACACATTGAACACTGTAATATTTTCATATCGGACGTTGGGTATTTTTAGGAACGTTACACATTGAACACTGTAATATTTTCATATCGGACGTTGGGTATTTTTAGGAACGTTACACTTTGAACACTGTAATATTTTCATATCGGACGTTGGGTATTTTTAGGAACGTTACACATTGAACACTGTAATATTTTCATATCAGACGTTGGATATTTTTAGGAACGTTACACATTGAACACTGTAATATTTTCATATCGGACGTTGGATATTTTTAGGAACGTTACACATTGAACACTGTAATATTTTCATATCGGGCGTTGAATATTTTTAGGAACGTTACACATTGAACACTGTAATATTTTCAGATCGGACGTTGGATATTTTTAGGAACGTTACACATTGAACACTGTAATATTTTCATATCGGACGTTGGATATTTTTAGGAACGTTACACATTGAACACTGTAATATTTTCATATCGGACGTTGGATATTTTTAGGAACGTTACACATTGAACACTAATATTTTCATATCGGACGTTGGGTATTTTTAGGAACGTTACACATTGAACACTGTAATATTTTCATATCGGACGTTGGGTATTTTTAGGAACGTTACACATTGAACACTGTAATATTTTCATATCGGACGTTGGATATTTTTAGGAACGTTACACTTTGAACACTGTAATATTTTCATATCGGACGTTGGGTATTTTTAGGAACGTTACACATTGAACACTGTAATATTTTCATATCGGACGTTGGGTATTTTTAGGAACGTTACACATTGAACACTGTAATATTTTCATATCGGACGTTGGATATTTTTAGGAACGTTACACATTGAACACTGTAATATTTTCATATCGGACGTTGGATATTTTTAGGAACGTTACACTTTGTACACTGTAATATTTTCATATCGGACGTTGGATATTTTTAGGAACGTTACACATTGAACACTGTAATATTTTCATATCGGACGTTGGATATTTTTAGGAACGTTACACATTGAACACTGTAATATTTTCATATCGGGCCTTGAATATTTTTAGGAACGTTACACATTGAACACTGTAATATTTTCAGATCGGACGTTGGATATTTTTAGGAACGTTACACATTGAACACTGTAATATTTTCATATCGGACGTTGGATATTTTTAGGAACGTTACACATTGAACACTGTAATATTTTCATATCGGACGTTGGATATTTTTAGGAACGTTACACATTGAACACTGTAATATTTTCATATCGGACGTTGGATATTTTTAGGAACGTTACACATTGTACACTGTAATATTTTCATATCGGACGTTGGATATTTTTAGGAACGTTACACATTGAACACTGTAATATTTTCATATCGGACGTTGGATATTTTTAGGAACGTTACACATTGAACACTGTAATATTTTCATATCGGACGTTGGATATTTTTAGGAAGGTTACACATTGAACACTGTAATATTTTCATATCGGACGTTGGATATTTTTAGGAACGTTACACATTGAACACTGTAATATTTTCATATCGGACGTTGGATATTTTTAGGAACGTTACACATTGAACACTGTAATATTTTCATATCGGACGTTGGATATTTTTAGGAACGTTACACATTGAACACTGTAATATTTTCATATCGGATGTTGGATATTTTTAGGAACGTTACACATTGAACACTGTAATATTTTCATATCGGACGTTGGGTATTTTTAGGAACGTTACACATTGTACACTGTAATATTTTCATATCGGACGTTGGATATTTGTAGGAACGTTACACTTTGAACACTGTAATATTTTCATATCAGACGTTGGATATTTTTAGGAAGGTTACACATTGAACACTGTAATATTTTCATATCGGACGTTGGATATTTTTAGGAACGTTACACATTGAACACTGTAATATTTTCATATCGGACGTTGGGTATTTTTAGGAACGTTACACATTGTACACTGTAATATTTTCATATCGGACGTTGGATATTTGTAGGAACGTTACACTTTGAACACTGTAATATTTTCATATCGAACGTTGGATATTTTTAGGAACGTTACACATTGAACACTGTAATATTTTCATATCGGGCGTTGGGTATTTTTAGGAACGTTACACTTTGAACACTGTAATATTTTCATATCAGACGGATATTTTTAGGAACGTTACACATTGAGCACTGTAATATTTTCATATCGGACGTTGGATATTTTTAGGAACGTTACACATTGAACACTATAATATTTTCATATCGGACGTTGGATATTTTTAGGAACGTTACACATTGAACACTGTAATATTTTCATATCGGACGTTGGATATTTTTAGGAACGTTACACTTTAAACACTGTAATATTTTCATATCGGACGTTGGATATTTTTAGGAACGTTACACATTGAACACTGTAATATTTTCATATCGGACGTTGGATATTTTTAGGAACGTTACACATTGAACACTGTAATATTTTCATATTGAACGTTGGATATTTTTAGGAACGTTACACATTGTACACTGTAATATTTTCATATCGGACGATGGATATTTTTAGGAACGTTACACATTGTACACTGTAATATTTTCATATCGGACGTTGGGTATTTTTAGGAACGTTACACATTGAACACTGTAATATTTTCATATCGGGCGTTGGATATTTTTAGGAACGTTACACATTGAACACTGTAATATTTTCATATCGGACGTTGGATATTTTTAGGAAGGTTACACATTGAACACTAATATTTTCATATCGGACGTTGGATATTTTTAGGAACGTTACACATTGAACACTGTAATATTTTCATATCGGACGTTGGATATTTGTAGGAACGTTACACTTTGAACACTGTAATATTTTCATATCAGACGTTGGATATTTTTAGGAACGTTACACATTGAACACTGTAATATTTTCATATCGGACGTTGGATATTTTTAGGAACGTTACACATTGAACACTGTAATATTTTCATATCGGACGTTGGATATTTTTAGGAACGTTACACTTTAAACACTGTAATATTTTCATATCGGACGTTGGATATTTTTAGGAACGTTACACATTGAACACTGTAATATTTTCATATCGAACGTTGGATATTTTTAGGAACGTTACACTTTGAACACTGTAATATTTTCATATCGGACGTTGGATATTTTTAGGAACGTTACACATTGAACACTGTAATATTTTCATATCGGACGTTGGATATTTTTAGGAACGTTACACATTGAACACTGTAATATTTTCATATCGGACGTTGGGTATTTTTAGGAACGTTACACATTGAACACTGTAATATTTTCATATCGGACATTGGATATTTTTAGGAACGTTCCACTTTGAACACTGTAATATTTTCATATCGGACGTTGGGTATTTTTAGGAACGTTACACATTGAACACTGTAATATTTTCATATCGGACGTTGGATATTTTTAGGAACGTTACACTTTGAACACTGTAATATTTTCATATCGGACGTTGGATATTTTTAGGAACGTTACACTTTGAACACTGTAATATTTTCATATCGGACGTTGGATATTTTTAGGAACGTTACACATTGAACACTGTAATATTTTCATATCGGACGTTGGGTATTTTTAGGAACGTTACACATTGAACACTGTAATATTTTCATATCGGACGTTGGATATTTTTAGGAACGTTACACATTGAACACTGTAATATTTTCATATCGGACGTTGGATATTTTTAGGAACGTTACACTTTGAACACTGTAATATTTTCATATCGGACGTTGGATATTTTTAGGAACGTTACACATTGAACACTGTAATATTTTCATATCGGACATTGGATATTTTTAGGCACGTTACACATTGATCACTGTAATATTTTCATATCGGACGTTGGATATTTTTAGGAATGTTACACTTTGAACACTGTAATATTTTCATATCGGGCGTTGGATATTTTTAGGAACGTTACACTTTGAACACTGTAATATTTTCATATCGGGCGTTGGATATTTTTAGGAACGTTACACATTGAACACTGTAATATTTTCATATCGGACGTTGGATATTTTTAGGAACGTTACACATTGTACACTGTAATATTTTCATATCGGGCGTTGGATATTTTTAGGAACGTTACACTTTGAACACTGTAATATTTTCATATCGGGCGTTGGGCATTTTTAAGAACGTTACACATTGAACACTGTAATATTTTCATATCGGACGTTGGATATTTTTAGGAACATTACACATTGAACACTAATATTTTCATATCGGACGTTGGATATTTTTAGGAACGTTCCACTTTGAACACTGTAATATTTTCATATCGGACGTTGGATATTTTTAGGAACGTTACACATTGAACACTGTAATATTTTCATATCGGACATTGGATATTTTTAGGAACGTTACACATTGAACACTGTAATATTTTCATATCGGACGTTGGATATTTTTAGGAACGTTACACATTGAACACTGTAATATTTTCATATCGGACGTTGGGTATTTTTAGGAACGTTACACATTGAACACTGTAATATTTTCACATCGGACGTTGGATATTTTTAGGAACGTTCCACTTTGAACACTGTAATATTTTCATATCGGACGTTGGATATTTTTAGGAACGTTACACTTTAAGCACTGTAATATTTTCATATCGGACGTTGGATATTTTTAGGAACGTTACACTTTGAACACTGTAATATTTTCACATCGGACGTTGGATATTTTTAGGAACGTTACACATTGAACACTGTAATATTTTCATATCAGACGTTGGATATTTTTAGGAACGTTACACATTGAACACTGTAATATTTTCATATCGGACGTTGGATATTTTTAGGAACGTTACACATTGAACACTAATATTTTCATATCGGACGTTGGATATTTTTAGGAACGTTACACATTGTACACTGTAATATTTTCATATCGGACGTTGGATATTTTTAGGAACGTTACACATTGTACACTGTAATATTTTCATATCGGACGTTGGATATTTTTAGGAACGTTACACATTGAACACTGTAATATTTTCATATCGGGCGTTGGGTATTTTTAGGAACGTTACACTTTGAACACTGTAATATTTTCATATCGGACGTTGGATATTTTTAGGAACGTTACACATTGTACACTGTAATATTTTCATATCGGGCGTTGGGTATTTTTAGGAACGTTACACATTGAACACTGTAATATTTTCATATCGGACGTTGGATATTTTTAGGAACGTTACACATTGTACACTGTAATATTTTCATATCGGACGTTGGATATTTTTAGGAACGTTACACATTGAACACTGTAATATTTTCGTATCGGACGTTGGATATTTTTAGGAACGTTACACATTGAACACTGTAATATTTTCATATCGGACGTTGGATATTTTTAGGAACGTTACACTTTAAACACTGTAATATTTTCATATCGGACGTTGGATATTTTTAGGAACGTTACACATTGTACACTGTAATATTTTCATATCGGACGTTGGATATTTTTAGGAACGTTACACATTGAACACTGTAATATTTTCGTATCGGACGTTGGATATTTTTAGGAACGTTACACATTGAACACTGTAATATTTTCATATCGGACGTTGGATATTTTTAGGAACGTTACACTTTAAACACTGTAATATTTTCATATCGGACGTTGGATATTTTTAGGAACGTTACACATTGAACACTGTAATATTTTCATATCGGACATTGGATATTTTTAGGAACGTTACACACTGTACACTGTAATATTTTCATATCGGACGTTGGATATTTTTAGGAACGTTACACATTGAACACTGTAATATTTTCATATCGGACGTTGGGTATTTTTAGGAACGTTACACATTGAACACTGTAATATTTTCATATCGGACGTTGGATATTTTTAGGAACGTTACACATTGAACACTGTAATATTTTCATATCGGACGTTGGATATTTTTAGGAACGTTACACATTGAACACTGTAATATTTTCATATCGGGCGTTGGATATTTTTAGGAACGTTACACATTGAACACTGTAATATTTTCATATCGGACGTTGGATATTTGTAGGAACGTTACACTTTGAACACTGTAATATTTTCATATCAGACGTTGGATATTTTTAGGAACATTACACAGTGAACACTGTAATATTTTCATATCGGACGTTGGTTATTTTTAGGAACGTTACACATTGAACACTGTAATATTTTCATATCGGACGTTGGATATTTTTAGGAACGTTACACATTGAACACTGTAATATTTTCATATCGGACGTTGGATATTTTTAGGAACGTTACACATTGAACACTGTAATATTTTCATATCGGACGTTGGATATTTTTAGGAACGTTACACATTGAACACTGTAATATTTTCATATCGGACGTTGGATATTTTTAGGAACGTTACACATTGAACACTGTAATATTTTCATATCGGACGTTGGATATTTTTAGGAACGTTACACAGTGAACACTGTAATATTTTCATATCGAACGTTGGATATTTTTAGGAACGTTACACTTTGAACACTGTAATATTTTCATATCAGACGTTGGATATTTTTAGGAACGTTACACAGTGAACACTGTAATATTTTCATATCGGACGTTGGGTATTTTTAGGAACGTTACACATTGAACACTGTAATATTTTCATATCGGACATTGGATATTTTTAGGCACGTTACACATTGATCTCTGTAATATTTCCATATCGGACGTTGGATATTTTTAGGAACGTTACACTTTGAACACTGTAATATTTTCATATCGGACGTTGGATATTTTTAGGAACGTTACACATTGAACACTGTAATATTTTCATATCGGACATTGGATATTTTTAGGCACGTTACACATTGATCTCTGTAATATTTCCATATCGGACGTTGGATATTTTTAGGAATGTTACACTTTGAACACTGTAATATTTTCATATCGGGCGTTGGATATTTTTAGGAACGTTACACAGTGAACACTGTAATATTTTCATATCGGACGTTGGATATTTTTAGGAACGTTACACTTTGAACACTGTAATATTTTCATATCGGACGTTGGATATTTTTAGGAACGTTACACTTTGAACACTGTAATATTTTCATATCGGACGTTGGATATTTTTAGGAACGTTACACATTGTACACTGTAATATTTTCATATCGGACGTTGGATATTTTTAGGAACGTTACACATTGAACACTGTAATATTTTCTTATCGGACGTTGGATATTTTTAGGAACGTTACACATTGAACACTGTAATATTTTCATATCGGGCGTTGGGTATTTTTAGGAACGTTACACTTTGAACACTGTAATATTTTCATATCGGACGTTGGATATTTTTAGGAACGTTACACATTGTACACTGTAATATTTTCATATCGGACGTTGGATATTTTTAGGAACGTTACACATTGAACACTGTAATATTTTCATATCGGACGATGGATATTTTTAGGAACGTTACACATTGAACACTGTAATATTTTCATATCGGGCGTTGGGTATTTTTAGGAACGTTACACTTTGAACACTGTAATATTTTCATATCGGACGTTGGATATTTTTAGGAACGTTACACATTGAACACTGTAATATTTTCATATCGGACGTTGGATATTTTTAGGAACGTTACACATTGAACACTGTAATATTTTCATATCGGACGTTGGATATTTTTAGGAACGTTACACTTTAAACACTGTAATATTTTCATATCGGACGTTGGATATTTTTAGGAACGTTACACATTGAACACTGTAATATTTTCATATCGGACGTTGGGTATTTTTAGGAACGTTACACATTGAACACTGTAATATTTTCATATCGGACGTTGGGTATTTTTAGGAACGTTACACATTGAACACTGTAATATTTTCATATCGGGCATTGGATATTTTTAGGAACGTTACACATTGAACACTGTAATATTTTCATATCGGACGTTGGATATTTTTAGGAACGTTACACATTGAACACTGTAATATTTTCATATCGGGCGTTGGATATTTTTAGGAACGTTACACATTGAACACTGTAATATTTTCATATCGGACGTTGGATATTTTTAGGAACGTTACAGATTGAACACTGTAATATTTTCATATTGGGCGTTAGGTATTTTTTGGAACGTTACACATTGAACACTGTAATATTTTCATATCGGACGTTGGGTATTTTTAGGAACGTTACACATTGAACACTGTAATATTTTCATATCGGACGTTGGATATTTTTAGGAACGTTACACATTGAACACTGTAATATTTTCATATCGGACGTTGGATATTTGTAGGAACGTTACACTTTGAACACTGTAATATTTTCATATCAGACGTTGGATATTTTTAGGAACATTACACAGTGAACACTGTAATATTTTCATATCGGACGTTGGTTATTTTTAGGAACGTTACACATTGAACACTGTAATATTTTCATATCGGACGTTGGATATTTTTAGGAACGTTACACATTGAACACTGTAATATTTTCATATCGGACGTTGGATATTTTTAGGAACGTTACACATTGAACACTGTAATATTTTCATATCGGACGTTGGATATTTTTAGGAACGTTACACATTGAACACTGTAATATTTTCATATCGGACGTTGGATATTTTTAGGAACGTTACACATTGAACACTGTAATATTTTCATATCGGACGTTGGATATTTTTAGGAACGTTACACAGTGAACACTGTAATATTTTCATATCGGACGTTGGATATTTTTAGGAACGTTACACATTGAACACTGTAATATTTTCATATCGGACGTTGGATATTTTTAGGAACGTTACACTTTGAACACTGTAATATTTTCATATCAGACGTTGGATATTTTTAGGAACGTTACACAGTGAACACTGTAATATTTTCATATCGGACGTTGGGTATTTTTAGGAACGTTACACATTGAACACTGTAATATTTTCATATCGGACATTGGATATTTTTAGGCACGTTACACATTGATCTCTGTAATATTTCCATATCGGACGTTGGATATTTTTAGGAACGTTACACTTTGAACACTGTAATATTTTCATATCGGACGTTGGATATTTTTAGGAACGTTACACATTGAACACTGTAATATTTTCATATCGGACATTGGATATTTTTAGGCACGTTACACATTGATCTCTGTAATATTTCCATATCGGACGTTGGATATTTTTAGGAATGTTACACTTTGAACACTGTAATATTTTCATATCGGGCGTTGGATATTTTTAGGAACGTTACACAGTGAACACTGTAATATTTTCATATCGGACGTTGGATATTTTTAGGAACGTTACACTTTGAACACTGTAATATTTTCATATCGGACGTTGGATATTTTTAGGAACGTTACACTTTGAACACTGTAATATTTTCATATCGGACGTTGGGTATTTTTAGGAACGTTACACATTGAACACTGTAATATTTTCATATCGGACGATGGATATTTTTAGGAACGTTACACATTGAACACTGTAATATTTTCATATCGGACGTTGGATATTTTTAGGAATGTTACACATTGTACACTGTAATATTTTCATATCGGACGTTGGATATTTTTAGGAACGTTACACATTGAACACTGTAATATTTTCATATCGGGCGTTGGATATTTTTAGCAACGTTACACTTTGAACACTAATATTTTCATATCAGACATTGGATATTTTTAGGAATGTTACGCTTTGAACACTGTAATATTTTCATATCGGGCGTTGGGTATTTTTAGGAACGTTACACTTTGAACACTGTAATATTTTCATATCGGACGTTGGATATTTTTAGGAACGTTACACATTGAACACTGTAATATTTTCATATCGGACGTTGGATATTTTTAGGAACGTTACACATTGAACACTGTAATATTTTCATATCGGACGTTGGATATTTTTAGGAACGTTACACTTTGAACACTGTAATATTTTCATATCGGACGTTGGATATTTTTAGGAACGTAACACATTGTACACTGTAATATTTTCATATCGGACGTTGGATATTTTTAGGAACGTTCCACTTTGAACACTGTAATGTTTTCATATCGGACGTTGGATATTTTTAGGAACGTTACACATTGAACACTGTAATATTTTCATATCGGACGTTGGATATTTTTAGGAACGTGACACATTGAACACTGTAATATTTTCATATCGGACGTTGGATATTTTTAGGAACGTTACACAGTGAACACTGTAATATTTTCATATCGGGCGTTGGATATTTTTAGGAATGTTACACATTGAACACTGTAATATTTTCATATCGGGCGTTGGGTATTTTTAGGAACGTTACACATTGAACACTGTAATATTTTCATATCGGACGTTGGATATTTTTAGGAACGTTACACAGTGAACACTGTAATATTTTCATATCGGACGTTGGATATTTTTAGGAACGTTACACATTGAACACTGTAATGTTTTCATATCGGACGTTGGATATTTTTAGGAACGTTACACTTTGAACACTAATATTTTCATATCGGACGTTGGATATTTTTAGGAACGTTACACATTGAACACTGTAATATTTTCATATCGGACGTTGGATATTTTTAGGAACGTTACACATTGAACACTGTAATGTTTTCATATCGGACGTTGGATATTTTTAGGAACGTTACACTTTGAACACTAATATTTTCATATCGGACGTTGGATATTTTTAGGAACGTTACACATTGAACACTGTAATATTTTCATATCGGACGTTGGATATTTTTAGGAACGTTACACATTGAACACTGTAATATTTTCATATCGGACGTTGGATATTTTTAGGAACGTTACACATTGAACACTGTAATATTTTCATATCGGACGTTGGATATTTTTAGGAACGTTACACTTTAAACACTGTAATATTTTCATACCGGACGTTGGATATTTTTAGGAACGTTACACATTGAACACTGTAATATTTTCATATCGGACGTTGGATATTTTTAGGAACGTTACACTTTGAACACTGTAATATTTTCATATCGGGCGTTAGGTATTTTTAGGAACGTTACACAGTGAACACTGTAATATTTTCATATCGGACGTTGGATATTTTTAGGAACGTTACACATTGAACACTGTAATATTTTCATATCGGACGTTGGATATTTTTAGGAACGTTACACATTGAACACTGTAATATTTTCATATCGGACGTTGGATATTTTTAGGAACGTTACACATTGAACACTGTAATATTTTCATATCGGACGTTGGATATTTTTAGGAACGTTACACATTGAACACTGTAATATTTTCATATCGGACGTTGGATATTTTTAGGAACGTTACACATTGAACACTGTAATATTTTCATATCGGACGTTGGATATTTTTAGGAACGTTACACATTGAACACTGTAATATTTTCATATCGGACGTTGGATATTTTTAGGAACGTTACACATTGAACACTGTAATATTTTCATATCGGACGTTGGATATTTTTAGGAACGTTACACTTTGAACACTGTAATATTTTCAGATCGGACGTTGGATATTTTTAGGAACGTTACACATTGAACACTGTAATATTTTCATATCGGACGTTGGGTATTTTTAGGAACGTTACACTTTGAACACTGTAATATTTTCATATCGGACGTTGGATATTTTTAGGCACGTTACACATTGTACACTGTAATATTTTCATATCGGACGTTGGATATTTTTAGGAACGTTACACATTGAACACTGTAATATTTTCATATCGGACGTTGGATATTTTTAGGAACGTTACACATTGAACACTGTAATATTTTCATATCGGGCGTTGGATATTTTTAGGAACGTTACACAGTGAACACTGTAATATTTTCATATCGGACGTTGGCTATTTTTAGGAACGTTACACTTTGAACACTGTAATATTTTCATATCGGACGTTGGATATTTTTAGGAACGTTACACATTGAACACTGTAATATTTTCATATCGGACGTTGGATATTTTTAGGAACGTTACACATTGAACACTGTAATATTTTCATATCGGGCGTTGGATATTTTTAGGAACGTTACACAGTGAACACTGTAATATTTTCATATCGGACGTTGGATATTTTTAGGAACGTTACACATTGAACACTGTAATATTTTCATATCGGGCGTTGGATATTTTTAGGAACGTTACACTTTGAACACTGTAATATTTTCATATCGGACGTTGGATATTTTTAGGAACGTTACACATTGAACACTGTAATATTTTCATATCGGACGTTGGATATTTTTAGGAACGTTACACATTGAACACTGTAATATTTTCATATCAGACATTGGATATTTTTAGGCACGTTACACTTTGAACACTGTAATATTTTCATATCGGACGTTGGGTATTTTTAGGAACGTTACACTTTGAACACTGTAATATTTTCATATCGGACGTTGGATATTTTTAGGAACGTTACACATTGAACACTGTAATATTTTCATATCGGACGTTGGATATTTTTAGGAACGTTACACTTTGAACACTGTAATATTTTCATATCGGACATTGGATATTTTTAGGAACGTTACACATTGAACACTGTAATATTTTCATATCGGACGTTGGGTATTTTTAGGAACGTTACACATTGAACACTGTAATATTTTCATATCGGGCGTTGGATATTTTTAGGAACGTTACACATTGAACACTGTAATATTTTCATATCGGACGTTGGATATTTTTAGGAACGTTCCACTTTGAACACTAATATTTTCACATCAGACATTGGATATTTTTAGGAATGTTACGCTTTGAACACTATAATATTTTCATATCGGGCGTTGGGTATTTTTAGGAACGTTACACTTTGAACACTGTAATATTTTCATATCGGACGTTGGGTATTTTTAGGAACGTTACACATTGAACACTGTAATATTTTCATATCGGACGTTGGATATTTTTAGGAACGTTACACTTTGAACACTGTAATATTTTCATATCGGACGTTGGATATTTTTAGGAACGTTACACTTTGAACACTGTAATATTTTCATATCGGACGTTGGATATTTTTAGGAAGGTTACACATTGTACACTGTAATATTTTCATATCGGACGTTGGATATTTTTAGGAATGTTACGCTTTGAACACTGTAATATTTTCATATCGGGCGTTGGGTATTTTTAGGAACGTTACACATTGAACACTAATATTTTCATATCGGACATTGGATATTTTTAGGAACGTTACACATTGAACACTGTAATATTTTCATATCGGGCGTTGGATATTTTTAGGAACGTTACACTTTGAACACTGTAATATTTTCATATCGGACGTTGGGTATTTTTAGGAACGTTACACATTGAGCACTGTAATATTTTCATATCGGACGTTGGATATTTTTAGGAATGTTACACATTGAACACTGTAATATTTTCATATCGGACGTTGGATATTTTTAGGAATGTTACACATTGAACACTGTAATATTTTCATATCGGACGTTGGATATTTTTAGGAATGTTACACTTTGTACACTGTAATGTTTTCATATCGGACGTTGGATATTTTTAGGAACGTTACACTTTGAACACTGTAATATTTTCATATCGGACGTTGGATATTTTTAGGAACGTTACACATTGAACACTGTAATATTTTCATATCGGACGTTGGATATTTTTAGGAACGTTACACTTTAAACACTGTAATATTTTCATATCGGACGTTGGATATTTTTAGGAATGTTACACTTTGTACACTGTAATGTTTTCATATTGGACGTTGGATATTTTTAGGAATATTACACTTTGAACACTGTAATATTTTCATATCGGACGTTGGATATTTTTAGGAACGTTACACATTGAACACTGTAATATTTTCATATCGGACGTTGGATATTTTTAGGAACGTTACACATTGAACACTGTAATATTTTCATATCGGACGTTGGATATTTTTAGGAACGTTACACTTTAAACACTGTAATATTTTCATATCGAGCGTTGGATATTTTTAGGAACGTTACACATTGAACACTGTAATATTTTCATATCGGACGTTGGATATTTTTAGGAACGTTACACTTTAAACACTGTAATATTTTCATATCGGGCGTTGGGTATTTTTAGGAACGTTACACTTTGAACACTGTAATATTTTCATATCGGACGTTGGATATTTTTAGGAACGTTACACTTTAAACACTGTAATATTTTCATATCGGGCGTTGGGTATTTTTAGGAACGTTACACATTGAACACTGTAATATTTTCATATCGGGCGTTGGGTATTTTTAGGAACGTTACACTTTGAACACTGTAATATTTTCATATCGGACGTTGGATATTTTTAGGAACGTTACACATTGAACACTGTAATATTTTCATATCGGACGTTGGATATTTTTAGGAACGTTACACATTGAACACTGTAATATTTTCATATCGGACGTTGGATATTTTTAGGAACGTTACACATTGAACACTGTAATATTTTCATATCGGACGTTGGATATTTTTAGGAACGTTACACTTTAAACACTGTAATATTTTCAGATCGGACGTTGGATATTTTTAGGAACGTTACACATTAAGCACTGTAATATTTTCATATCGGACGTTGGGTATTTTTAGGAACGTTACACATTGTACACTGTAATATTTTCATATCGGGCGTTGGATATTTTTAGGAACGTTACACTTTGAACACTAATATTTTCATATCGGACGTTGGATATTTTTAGGAACGTTACACATTGAACACTGTAATATTTTCATATCGGACGTTGGATATTTTTAGGAACGTTCCACTTTGAACACTAATATTTTCATATCAGACATTGGATATTTTTAGGAATGTTACGCTTTGAACACTATAATATTTTCATATCGGGCGTTGGGTATTTTTAGGAACGTTACACTTTGAACACTGTAATATTTTCATATCGGACGTTGGGTATTTTTAGGAACGTTACACATTGAACACTGTAATATTTTCATATCGGACGTTGGATATTTTTAGGAACGTTACACTTTGAACACTGTAATATTTTCATATCGGACGTTGGATATTTTTAGGAACGTTACACTTTGAACACTGTAATATTTTCATATCGGGCGTTGGATATTTTTAGGAACGTTACACATTGAACACTGTAATATTTTCATATCAGGCGTTGGATATTTTTAGGAACGTTACACATTGTACACTGTAATATTTTGATATCGGGCGTTGGATATTTTTAGGAACGTTACACTTTGAACACTAATATTTTCATATCAGACATTGGATATTTTTAGGAATGTTACGCTTTGAACACTATAATATTTTCATATCGGACGTTGGGTATTTTTAGGAACGTTACACATTGAACACTGTAATATTTCCATATCGGACGTTGGATATTTTTAGGAACGTTACACATTGAACACTGTAATATTTTCACATCGGACGTTGGATATTTTTAGGAACGTTACACATTGAACACTGTAATATTTTCAGATCGGACGTTGGATATTTTTAGGAACGTTACACATTGAACACTGTAATATTTTCATATCGGACGTTGGATATTTTTAGGAACGTTACACTTTGAACACTGTAATATTTTCATATCGGACGTTGGATATTTTTAGGAACGTTACACTTTGAACACTGTAATATTTTCACATCGGACGTTGGATATTTTTAGGAACGTTACACATTGAACACTGTAATATTTTCATATCGGGCGTTGGGTATTTTTAGGAACGTTACACTTTGAACACTGTAATATTTTCATATCGGACGTTGGATATTTTTAGGAATGTTACACATTGAACACTGTAATATTTTCATATCGGACGTTGGATATTTTTAGGAACGTTACACATTGAACACTGTAATATTTTCATATCGGACGTTGGATATTTTTAGGAACATTACACATTGAACACTGTAATATTTTCATATCGGACGTTGGGTATTTTTAGGAACGTTACACATTGAACACTGTAATATTTTCATATCGGACGTTGGGTATTTTTAGGAACGTTACACATTGAACACTGTAATATTTTCATATCGGACGTTGGGTATTTTTAGGAACGTTACACATTGAACACTGTAATATTTTCATATCAGACGTTGGATATTTTTAGGAACGTTACACATTGAACACTGTAATATTTTCATATCGGACGTTGGATATTTTTAGGAACGTTACACATTGAACACTGTAATATTTTCATATCGGGCGTTGAATATTTTTAGGAACGTTACACATTGAACACTGTAATATTTTCAGATCGGACGTTGGATATTTTTAGGAACGTTACACATTGAACACTGTAATATTTTCATATCGGACGTTGGATATTTTTAGGAACGTTACACATTGAACACTGTAATATTTTCATATCGGGCGTTGGGTATTTTTAGGAACGTTACACTTTGAACACTGTAATATTTTCATATCGGACGTTGGATATTTTTAGGAATGTTACACATTGAACACTGTAATATTTTCATATCGGACGTTGGATATTTTTAGGAACGTTACACATTGAACACTGTAATATTTTCATATCGGACGTTGGATATTTTTAGGAACATTACACATTGAACACTGTAATATTTTCATATCGGGCGTTGGATATTTTTAGGAACGTTACACATTGAACACTGTAATATTTTCATATCGGACGTTGGATATTTTTAGGAACATTACACATTGAACACTGTAATATTTTCATATCGGGCGTTGGATATTTTTAGGAACGTTACACATTGAACACTGTAATATTTTCATATCGGACGTTGGATATTTTTAGGAAGGTTACACTTTGAACACTGTAATATTTTCATATCGGACGTTGGATATTTTTAGGAACGTTACACTTTGAACACTGTAATATTTTCATATCGGACGTTGGATATTTTTAGGAACGTTACACATTGAACACTGTAATATTTTCATATCGGACGTTGGATATTTTTAGGAACATTACACATTGAACACTGTAATATTTTCATATCGGGCGTTGGATATTTTTAGGAACGTTACACATTGAACACTGTAATATTTTCATATCGGACGTTGGATATTTTTAGGAAGGTTACACTTTGAACACTGTAATATTTTCATATCGGACGTTGGATATTTTTAGGAACGTTACACATTGAACACTGTAATATTTTCATATCGGACGTTGGATATTTTTAGGAAGGTTACACATTGAACACTAATATTTTCATATCGGACGTTGGGTATTTTTAGGAACGTTACACATTGAACACTGTAATATTTTCATATCGGACGTTGGGTATTTTTAGGAACGTTACACATTGAACACTGTAATATTTTCATATCGGACGTTGGGTATTTTTAGGAACGTTACACTTTGAACACTGTAATATTTTCATATCGGACGTTGGGTATTTTTAGGAACGTTACACATTGAACACTGTAATATTTTCATATCAGACGTTGGATATTTTTAGGAACGTTACACATTGAACACTGTAATATTTTCATATCGGACGTTGGATATTTTTAGGAACGTTACACATTGAACACTGTAATATTTTCATATCGGGCGTTGAATATTTTTAGGAACGTTACACATTGAACACTGTAATATTTTCAGATCGGACGTTGGATATTTTTAGGAACGTTACACATTGAACACTGTAATATTTTCATATCGGACGTTGGATATTTTTAGGAACGTTACACATTGAACACTGTAATATTTTCATATCGGACGTTGGATATTTTTAGGAACGTTACACATTGAACACTAATATTTTCATATCGGACGTTGGGTATTTTTAGGAACGTTACACATTGAACACTGTAATATTTTCATATCGGACGTTGGGTATTTTTAGGAACGTTACACATTGAACACTGTAATATTTTCATATCGGACGTTGGATATTTTTAGGAACGTTACACTTTGAACACTGTAATATTTTCATATCGGACGTTGGGTATTTTTAGGAACGTTACACATTGAACACTGTAATATTTTCATATCGGACGTTGGGTATTTTTAGGAACGTTACACATTGAACACTGTAATATTTTCATATCGGACGTTGGATATTTTTAGGAACGTTACACATTGAACACTGTAATATTTTCATATCGGACGTTGGATATTTTTAGGAACGTTACACTTTGAACACTGTAATATTTTCATATCGGGCGTTGGATATTTTTAGGAACGTTACACTTTGAACACTGTAATATTTTCATATCGGGCGTTGGATATTTTTAGGAACGTTACACTTTGAACACTGTAATATTTTCATATCGGACGTTGGATATTTTTAGGAACGTTACACATTGAACACTGTAATATTTTCATATCGGGCGTTGGGTATTTTTAGGAACGTTACACTTTGAACACTGTAATATTTTCATATCGGACGTTGGGTATTTTTAGGAACGTTACACATTGAACACTGTAATATTTTCATATCGGACGTTGGATATTTTTAGGAACGTTACACATTGAACACTGTAATATTTTCATATCGGACGTTGGATATTTTTAGGAACGTTACACTTTGAACACTGTAATATTTTCATATCGGACGTTGGGTATTTTTAGGAACGTTACACATTGAACACTGTAATATTTTCATATCGGACGTTGGATATTTTTAGGAACGTTACACTTTGAACACTGTAATATTTTCATATCGGACGTTGGATATTTTTAGGAACGTTACACATTGAACACTGTAATATTTTCATATCGGACATTGGATATTTTTAGGCACGTTACACATTGATCACTGTAATATTTTCATATCGGACGTTGGATATTTTTA
Organism: Chiloscyllium plagiosum; assembly: GCF_037043375.1. Classification (NCBI taxonomy): domain Eukaryota; kingdom Metazoa; phylum Chordata; class Chondrichthyes; order Orectolobiformes; family Hemiscylliidae; genus Chiloscyllium; species Chiloscyllium plagiosum. Next base: position 58,722 of record NW_028270375.1, on the reverse strand, counting down.
GGAATGTTACACTTTGAACACTGTAATATTTTCATATCGGGCGTTGGATATTTTTAGGAACGTTACACAGTGAACACTGTAATATTTTCATATCGGACGTTGGATATTTTTAGGAACATTGCACATTGAACACTAATATTTTCATATCGGACGTTGGATATTTTTAGGAACGTTACACATTGAACACTAATATTTTCATATCGGACGTTGGATATTTTTAGGAACGTTACACATTGTACACTGTAATATTTTCATATCGGGCGTTGGATATTTTTAGGAACGTTACACAGTGAACACTGTAATATTTTCATATCGGACGTTGGGTATTTTTAGGAACGTTACACATTGAACACTGTAATATTTTCATATCGGGCGTTGGATATTTTTAGGAACGTTACACTTTGAAAACTGTAATATTTTCATATCGGGCGTTGGATATTTTTAGGAACGTTACACAGTGAACACTGTAATATTTTCATATCGGACGTGGATATTTTTAGGAACGTTACACATTGAACACTAATATTTTCATATCGGACGTTGGATATTTTTAGGAATGTTACGCTTTGAACACTGTAATATTTTCATATCGGACGTTGGATATTTTTAGGAACGTTACACTTTGAACACTGTAATATTTTCATATCGGACGTTGGGTATTTTTAGGAACGTTACACATTGAACACTGTAATATTTTCATATCGGACGTTGGATATTTTTAGGAACGTTACACTTTAAGCACTGTAATATTTTCATATCGGACGTTGGATATTTTTAGGAATGTTACGCTTTGAACACTGTAATATTTTCATATCGGACGTTGGATATTTTTAGGAACGTTACACATTGAACACTGTAATATTTTCATATCGGACGTTGGATATTTTTAGGAACGTTACACATTGAACACTGTAATATTTTCATATCGGACGTTGGATATTTGTAGGAACGTTACACTTTGAACACTGTAATATTTTCATATCGGACGTTGGATATTTTTAGGAAGGTTACACATTGAACACTGTAATATTTTCATATCGGACGTTGGATATTTTTAGGAACGTTACACATTGAACACTAATATTTTCATATCGGACGTTGGATATTTGTAGGAACGTTACACTTTGGACACTGTAATATTTTCATATCAGACGTTGGATATTTTTAGGAACGTTACACATTGAACACTGTAATATTTTCATATCGGACGTTGGATATTTTTAGGAACGTTACACATTGAACACTGTAATATTTTCATATCGGACATTGGATATTTTTAGGAACGTTACACTTTAAACACTGTAATATTTTCATATCGGACGTTGGATATTTTTAGGAACGTTACACATTGAACACTGTAATATTTTCATATCGAACGTTGGATATTTTTAGGAACGTTACACTTTGAACACTGTAATATTTTCATATCAGTCGTTGGATATTTTTAGGAACGTTACACAGTGAACACTGTAATATTTTCATATCGGACGTTGGGTATTTTTCGGAACGTTACACATTGAACACTGTAATATTTTCATATCGGACGTTGGATATTTTTAGGAACGTTACACTTTGAACACTGTAATATTTTCATATCGGACGTTGAATATTTTTAGGAACGTTACACAGTGAACAGTGTAATATTTTCATATCGGACGTTGGGTATTTTTAGGAACGTTACACATTGAACACTGTAATATTTTCATATCGGATGTTGGGTATTTTTAGGAACGTTACACATTGAACACTGTAATATTTTCATATCGGACATTGGATATTTTTAGGCACGTTACACATTGATCACTGTAATATTTTCATATCGGATGTTGGATATTTTTAGGAACGTTACACATTGAACACTGTAATATTTTCATATCGGGCGTTGGATATTTTTAGGAACGTTACACAGTGAACACTGTAATATTTTCATATCGGACGTTGGATATTTTTAGGAACATTGCACATTGAACACTAATATTTTCATATCGGACGTTGGATATTTTTAGGAACGTTACACATTGAACACTAATATTTTCATATCGGACGTTGGATATTTTTAGGAACGTTACACATTGTACACTGTAATATTTTCATATCGGGCGTTGGATATTTTTAGGAACGTTACACAGTGAACACTGTAATATTTTCATATCGGACGTTGGGTATTTTTAGGAACGTTACACATTGAACACTGTAATATTTTCATATCGGGCGTTGGATATTTTTAGGAACGTTACACTTTGAAAACTGTAATATTTTCATATCGGGCGTTGGATATTTTTAGGAACGTTACACAGTGAACACTGTAATATTTTCATATCGGACGTGGATATTTTTAGGAACGTTACACATTGAACACTAATATTTTCATATCGGACGTTGGATATTTTTAGGAATGTTACGCTTTGAACACTGTAATATTTTCATATCGGACGTTGGATATTTTTAGGAACGTTACACTTTGAACACTGTAATATTTTCATATCGGACGTTGGGTATTTTTAGGAACGTTACACATTGAACACTGTAATATTTTCATATCGGACGTTGGATATTTTTAGGAACGTTACACTTTAAGCACTGTAATATTTTCATATCGGACGTTGGATATTTTTAGGAATGTTACGCTTTGAACACTGTAATATTTTCATATCGGACGTTGGATATTTTTAGGAACGTTACACATTGAACACTGTAATATTTTCATATCGGACGTTGGATATTTTTAGGAACGTTACACATTGAACACTGTAATATTTTCATATCGGACGTTGGATATTTGTAGGAACGTTACACTTTGAACACTGTAATATTTTCATATCGGACGTTGGATATTTTTAGGAAGGTTACACATTGAACACTGTAATATTTTCATATCGGACGTTGGATATTTTTAGGAACGTTACACATTGAACACTAATATTTTCATATCGGACGTTGGATATTTGTAGGAACGTTACACTTTGGACACTGTAATATTTTCATATCAGACGTTGGATATTTTTAGGAACGTTACACATTGAACACTGTAATATTTTCATATCGGACGTTGGATATTTTTAGGAACGTTACACATTGAACACTGTAATATTTTCATATCGGACATTGGATATTTTTAGGAACGTTACACTTTAAACACTGTAATATTTTCATATCGGACGTTGGATATTTTTAGGAACGTTACACATTGAACACTGTAATATTTTCATATCGAACGTTGGATATTTTTAGGAACGTTACACTTTGAACACTGTAATATTTTCATATCAGTCGTTGGATATTTTTAGGAACGTTACACAGTGAACACTGTAATATTTTCATATCGGACGTTGGGTATTTTTCGGAACGTTACACATTGAACACTGTAATATTTTCATATCGGACGTTGGATATTTTTAGGAACGTTACACTTTGAACACTGTAATATTTTCATATCGGACGTTGAATATTTTTAGGAACGTTACACAGTGAACAGTGTAATATTTTCATATCGGACGTTGGGTATTTTTAGGAACGTTACACATTGAACACTGTAATATTTTCATATCGGATGTTGGGTATTTTTAGGAACGTTACACATTGAACACTGTAATATTTTCATATCGGACGTTGGATATTTTTAGGAACGTTACACATTGAACACTGTAATATTTTCATATCGGACGTTGGGTATTTTTAGGAACGTTACACATTGAACACTGTAATATTTTCATATCGGACGTTGGATATTTTTAGGAACGTTACACATTGAACACTGTAATATTTTCATATCGGACGTTGGATATTTTTAGGAACGTTACACATTGAACACTGTAATATTTTCATATCGGACGTTGGATATTTTTAGGAACGTTACACATTGTACACTGTAATATTTTCATATCGGACGTTGGATATTTTTAGGAACGTTACACATTGAACACTGTAATATTTTCATATCGGACGTTGGATATTTTTAGGAACGTTACACTTTGAACACTGTAATATTTTCATATCGGACGTTGGATATTTTTAGGAACGTTACACATTGAACACTGTAATATTTTCATATCGGACATTGGATATTTTTAGGAACGTTACACAGTGAACACTGTAATATTTTCATATCGGACGTTGGGTATTTTTCGGAACGTTACACATTGAACACTGTAATATTTTCATATCGGACGTTGGATATTTTTAGGAACGTTACACTTTGAACACTGAAATATTTTCATATCGGACGTTGAATATTTTTAGGAACGTTACACAGTGAACAGTGTAATATTTTCATATCGGACGTTGGGTATTTTTAGGAACGTTACACATTGAACACTGTAATATTTTCATATCGGATGTTGGGTATTTTTAGGAATGTTACGCTTTGAACACTGTAATATTTTCATATCGGACGTTGGATATTTTTAGGAACGTTACACTTTGAACACTGTAATATTTTCATATCGGACGTTGGATATTTTTAGGAACATTACACTTTAAGCACTGTAATATTTTCATATCGGACGTTGGATATTTTTAGGAACGTTACACATTGAACACTGTAATATTTTCATATCGGACGTTGGATATTTTTAGGAACGTTACACATTGAACACTGTAATATTTTCATATCGGACGTTGGATATTTTTAGGAACGTTACACATTGAACACTGTAATATTTTCATATCGGACGTTGGATATTTTTAGGAACGTTACACATTGAACACTGTCATATTTTCATATCGGACGTTGGATATTTTTAGGAAGGTTACACATTGAACACTGTAATATTTTCATATCGGACGTTGGATATTTTTAGGAACGTTACACATTGAACACTGTAATATTTTCATATCGGACGTTGGATATTTTTAGGAACGTTACACTTTGAACACTGTAATATTTTCATATCAGACGTTGGATATTTTTAGGAACGTTACACATTGAACACTGTAATATTTTCATATCGGACGTTGGATATTTTTAGGAACGTTACACATTGAACACTGTAATATTTTCATATCGGACGTTGGATATTTTTAGGAACGTTACACAGTGAACACTGTAATATTTTCATATCGGACGTTGGATATTTTTAGGAACGTTACACATTGAACACTGTAATATTTTCATATCGGACGTTGGATATTTTTAGGAACGTTACACATTGAACACTGTAATATTTTCATATCGGACGTTGGGTATTTTTAGGAATGTTACACTTTAAACACTGTAATATTTTCATATCGGACGTTGGATATTTTTAGGAACGTTACACATTGAACACTGTAATATTTTCATATCGAACGTTGGATATTTTTAGGAACGTTACACTTTGAACACTGTAATATTTTCATATCAGACGTTGGATATTTTTAGGAACGTTACACAGTGAACACTGTAATATTTTCATATCGGACGTTGGATATTTTTAGGAACGTTACACAGTGAACACTGTAATATTTTCATATCGGACGTTGGGTATTTTTAGGAACGTTACACATTGAACACTGTAATATTTTCATATCGGACGTTGGATATTTTTAGGAACGTTACACTTTGAACACTGTAATATTTTCATATCGGGCGTTGGATATTTTTAGGAACGTTACACATTGAACACTGTAATATTTTCATATCGGGCGTTGGGTATTTTTAGGAACGTTACACATTGAACACTGTAATATTTTCATATCGGACGTTGAATATTTTTAGGAACGTTACACTTTGAACACTGTAATATTTTCATATCGGACGTTGGGTATTTTTAGGAACGTTACACATTGAACACTGTAATATTTTCATATCGGATGTTGGGTATTTTTAGGAACGTTACACATTGAACACTGTAATATTTTCATATCGGGCGTTGGGTATTTTTAGGAACGTTACACATTGAACACTGTAATATTTTCATATCGGATGTTGGGTATTTTTAGGAACGTTACACATTGAACACTGTAATATTTTCATATCGGGCGTTGGGTATTTTTAGGAACGTTACACATTGAACACTGTAATATTTTCATATCGGACGTTGGATATTTTTAGGAACGTTACACTTTGAACACTGTAATATTTTCATATCGGACGTTGGGTATTTTTAGGAACGTTACACATTGAACACTGTAATATTTTCATATCGGACGTTGGATATTTTTAGGAACGTTACACTTTGAACACTGTAATATTTTCATATCGGACGTTGGGTATTTTTAGGAACGTTACACATTGAACACTGTAATATTTTCATATCGGACGTTGGATATTTTTAGGAACGTTACACATTGAACACTGTAATATTTTCATATCGGGCGTTGGATATTTTTAGGAACGTTACACAGTGAACACTGTAATATTTTCATATCGGACGTTGGATATTCTTAGGAACGTTACACTTTGAACACTGTAATATTTTCATATCGGATGTTGGATATTTTTAGGAACGTTACACATTGAACACTGTAATATTTTCATATCGGACGTTGGATATTTTTAGGAACGTTACACTTTGAACACTGTAATATTTTCATATCGGACGTTGGATATTTTTAGGAACGTTACACATTGAACACTGTAATATTTTCATATCGGACGTTGGATATTTTTAGGAACGTTACACTTTGAACACTGTAATATTTTCATATCGGACGTTGGGTATTTTTAGGAACGTTACACATTGAACACTGTAATATTTTCATATCGGACGTTGGATATTTTTAGGAACGTTACACATTGAACACTGTAATATTTTCATATCGGGCGTTGGATATTTTTAGGAACGTTACACAGTGAACACTGTAATATTTTCATATCGGACGTTGGATATTTTTAGGAACGTTACACATTGAACACTAATATTTTCATATCGAACGTTGGATATTTTTAGGAACATTACACATTGAACACTAATATTTTCATATCGGACGTTGGATATTTTTAGGAACGTTACACATTGAACACTGTAATATTTTCATTTCGGACGTTGGATATTTTTAGGAACGTTACACATTGAACACTGTAATATTTTCATATCGGGCGTTGGATATTTTTAGGAAGGTTACACATTGAACACTGTAATATTTTCATATCGGACGTTGGATATTTTTAGGAACGTTACACATTGAACACTAATATTTTCATATCGGACGTTGGATATTTTTAGGAACGTTACACATTGTACACTGTAATATTTTCATATCGGGCGTTGGATATTTTTAGGAACGTTACACAGTGAACACTGTAATATTTTCATATCGGACGTTGGATATTTTTAGGAACGTTACACATTGAACACTGTAATATTTTCATATCGGACATTGGATATTTTTAGGCACGTTACACATTGATCACTGTAATATTTTCATATCGGACGTTGGATATTTTTAGGAACGTTACACATTGAACACTAATATTTTCATATCGGACGTTGGATATTTTTAGGAACGTTACACATTGTACACTGTAATATTTTCATATCGGGCGTTGGATATTTTTAGGAACGTTACACAGTGAACACTGTAATATTTTCATATCGGACGTTGGGTATTTTTAGGAACGTTACACATTGAACACTGTAATATTTTCATATCGGGCGTTGGATATTTTTAGGAACGTTACACTTTGAAAACTGTAATATTTTCATATCGGGCGTTGGATATTTTTAGGAACGTTACACATTGAACACTGTAATATTTTCATATCGGGCGTTGGATATTTTTAGGAACGTTACACAGTGAACACTGTAATATTTTCATATCGGACGTTGGGTATTTTTAGGAACGTTACACATTGAACACTGTAATATTTTCATATCGGGCGTTGGATATTTTTAGGAACGTTACACTTTGAACACTGTAATATTTTCATATCGGACGTTGGATATTTTTAGGAACGTTACGCATTGAACACTGTAATATTTTCATATCGGACGTTGGATATTTTTAGGAACGTTACACATTGAACACTGTAATATTTTCATATCGGACGTTGGATATTTTTAGGAACTTTACACTTTGAACACTGTAATATTTTCATATCGGACGTTGGATATTTTTAGGAACGTTACACATTGAACACTGTAATATTTTCATATCGGACGTTGGATATTTTTAGGAACGTTACACATTGAACACTGTAATATTTTCATATCGGACGTTGGATATTTTTAGGAACGTTACACTTTGAACACTGTAATATTTTCATATCGGACGTTGGATATTTTTAGGAACGTTACACATTGAACACTGTAATATTTTCATATCGGACGTTGGATATTTTTAGGAACGTTACACTTTGAACACTGTAATATTTTCATATCGGACGTTGGATATTTTTAGGAACGTTACACATTGAACACTGTAATATTTTCATATCGGACGTTGGGTATTTTTAGGAACGTTACACATTGAACACTGTAATATTTTCATATCGGACGTTGGATATTTTTAGGAACGTTACACATTGAACACTGTAATATTTTCATATCGGACGTTGGATATTTTTAGGAACGTTACACATTGAACACTGTAATATTTTCATATCAGACGTTGGGTGTTTTTAGGAACGTTACACATTGAACACTGTAATATTTTCATATCGGACGTTGGATATTTTTAGGAATGTTACACATTGAACACTGTAATATTTTCATATCGGACGTTGGATATTTTTAGGAACGTTACACATTGAACACTGTAATATTTTCATATCGGACGTTGGATATTTTTAGGAATGTTACACATTGAACACTGTAATATTTTCATATCGGACGTTGGGTATTTTTAGGAATGTTACACATTGAACACTGTAATATTTTCATATCGGACGTTGGGTATTTTTAGGAACGTTACACATTGAACACTGTAATATTTTCATATCGGATGTTGGATATTTTTAGGAACGTTACACATTGAACACTGTAATATTTTCATATCAGACGTTGGGTGTTTTTAGGAACGTTACACATTGAACACTGTAATATTTTCATATCGGACGTTGGATATTTTTAGGAATGTTACACATTGAACACTGTAATATTTTCATATCGGACGTTGGATATTTTTAGGAACGTTACACATTGAACACTGTAATATTTTCATATCAGGCGTTGGATATTTTTAGGAACGTTACACATTGAACACTGTAATATTTTCATATCGGACGTTGGATATTTTTAGGAACGTTACACTTTGAACACTGTAATATTTTCATATCGGACGTTGGGTATTTTTAGGAACGTTACACATTGAACACTGTAATATTTTCATATCGGACGTTGGATATTTTTAGGAACGTTACACATTGTACACTGTAATATTTTCATATCGGACGTTGGATATTTTTAGGAACGTTACACATTGAACACTGTAATATTTTCATATCGGACGTTGGATATTTTTAGGAACGTTACACATTGTACACTGTAATATTTTCATATCGGACGTTGGATATTTTTAGGAACGTTACACATTGAACACTGTAATATTTTCATATCGGACGTTGGATATTTTTAGGAACGTTACACATTGAACACTGTAATATTTTCATATCGGATGTTGGATATTTTTAGGAACGTTACACTTTGTACACTGTAATATTTTCATATCGGACGTTGGATATTTTTAGGAACGTTACACATTGAACACTGTAATATTTTCATATCGGACGTTGGATATTTTTAGGAACGTTACACTTTGAACACTGTAATATTTTCATATCGGACGTTGGATATTTTTAGGAACGTTACACTTTGAACACTGTAATATTTTCATATCGGACGTTGGATATTTTTAGGAACGTTACGCATTGAACACTGTAATATTTTCATATCGGACGTTGGATATTTTTAGGAACGTTACACATTGTACACTGTAATATTTTCATATCGGACGTTGGATATTTTTAGGAACGTTACGCATTGAACACTGTAATATTTTCATATCGGACGTTGGATATTTTTAGGAACTTTACACTTTGAACACTGTAATATTTTCATATCGGACGTTGGATATTTTTAGGAACGTTACACATTGAACACTGTAATATTTTCATATCGGACGTTGGATATTTTTAGGAACGTTACACATTGAACACTGTAATATTTTCATATCGGACGTTGGATATTTTTAGGAACGTTACACTTTGAACACTGTAATATTTTCATATCGGACGTTGGATATTTTTAGGAACGTTACACATTGAACACTGTAATATTTTCATATCGGACGTTGGATATTTTTAGGAACGTTACACATTGAACACTGTAATATTTTCATATCGGACGGATATTTTTAGGAACGTTACACTTTGAACACTGTAATATTTTCATATCGGACGTTGGATATTTTTAGGAACGTTACACATTGAACACTGTAATATTTTCATATCGGGCGTTGGGTATTTTTAGGAACGTTACACATTGAACAGTGTAATATTTTCATATCGGACGTTGGATATTTTTAGGAACTTTACACTTTGAACACTGTAATATTTTCATATCGGACGTTGGATATTTTTAGGAACGTTACACTTTGAACACTGTAATATTTTCATATCGGACGTTGGATATTTTTAGGAACATTACACATTGAACACTGTAATATTTTCATATCGGGCGTTGGATATTTTTAGGAACATTACACATTGAACACTGTAATATTTTCATATCGGACGTTGGATATTTTTAGGAACGTTACACTTTGAACACTGTAATATTTTCATATCGGACGTTGGGTATTTTTAGGAACGTTACACATTGAACACTGTAATATTTTCATATCGGGCGTTGGATATTTTTAGGAACATTACACATTGAACACTGTAATATTTTCATATCGGACGTTGGATATTTTTAGGAACGTTACACATTGAACACTGTAATATTTTCATATCGGACGTTGGATATTTTTAGGAACGTTACACTTTGAACACTGTAATATTTTCATATCGGACGTTGGATATTTTTAGGAACATTACACTTTGAACACTGTAATATTTTCATATCGGACGTTGGATATTTTTAGGAACGTTACACATTGAACACTGTAATATTTTCATATCGGACGTTGGATATTTTTAGGAACATTACACATTGAACACTGTAATATTTTCATATCGGACGCTGGATATTTTAATATGATTTTTACATTTAACATTTTAATATTTTTATAGTTGAAACTTTAAATATTTTCATATCTTTAACATTTTAACATATTTATATTTTTAACATTTTAACCTTTTTATGTTTTTAACTTTAAACGTTTAAATATTTTAATATATTTAACATTTTCATTGTTTTAATTTTTAACTTAACATTTTTATATTTTTAATTTTTAAAAAAATTGTACATTTTTATATTAACATTTTAAATATTTTTATATGTTACATATAATTTTAATATTTTATATATTTTTTATATATTTTATTAATTTTTATAAATTTTATATTAATTTTATACATTTTTCATACATTTTATAGTAATTTTCATAAAGTTTATATGAATTTTATATATTTTTTATAAATTTTGTGTTTTCATAATTTTTTAAATAAATTTTATTAATTTTACATATTTTTCATAAATCTATGCTAAATTTTATATAAATTGCATAAATTTTATATACTTTATATGAATTTTCATAAGTTTTATAGTTTTTATAAATTTTATATGAATTTTTCATATATTTTATATATTTTTTATAAATTTTATGTGAATTCACAAATTTTATATATTTTTATAAATTTTATAATTTTCATAAATTTTGTGTTAATTTTATATATTTCACACATTTATGCTAATTTTTATAAATTTTATATAAATTTCATAAATTTTACATTTATAAATGTTATTAATTTTCATAAATTTTATGTATTTTTAATAAATTTTATATGAATTTTATATATTTTCCATAAATTTATACTAATTTCTATAAATCTTATATAAATTTCATAAATGTTATATATTTTTATAAATTTTATATGAATTTTCATAAATTATATATATTTTTAAATAAATTTTATATGAATTTTCATATTTGGTCATAAAATTTATATACTTTTAATAAAATTTATGAATTTTTATAAATTTTATATATTTTTTATAAATTCAGATTTTACATGAATTTTCATAAATTTTATTTTTTATACATTTTATATTAATTTTCATAAATTTTATATATTTTTAAATAAATTTTATATGAATTTTCATATTTTTATATATTTTTCATAAATTTTGTATTAATTTTCATAAATTCATACTAACTTTTATAAATTTTATATAAATTTCATACCTTTTACATACATTAATACATTTTATATGAACTTTCATATTTGATCATAAAATGTATATGCTTTTTAATAAAAATGTATAAATTTAATGAATTTTCATAAATTTTATTTTTTAAATATTTTTTTATAATAATTTTTATATAATGTATATATACTGTTTGTATAATATTTTATTACGTATATATAATGTTTGTTTATATACTATATAATGTATATATACTGTATATATAACATATATACTGTATACATAATGTATATATACTGTATATATAATGTTTATATACTATATATACAATGTTTATATAATATTTACATAATGTTTATATAATGGATATATGGTTGTTAATATAATATTTATATAATGTACATATACTGTATATATCCTGTTTATATATGTATATATGTTTGTTTATATAATGCATATATACTGTTTGTGTACTGCATATATGTGTATATAGAATGTATATATAGTGTATATGTGTATATGTATAAATAAAACCTCAGACCGTGTTTAATGTGTATATAATGTATACATAATGTATATATACTGTATATATAATGTATATACAATACCTCAGACCATGTTTAATGTATATATACTGTGTATATAATGTATATATAATACCTCAGACTGTGTTTAATATATATATATATACACACACACTGTATATATACTGTATATAATACCTCAGACCGTGTTTAATGTATATATACTGTATATGCAATACCTCAGACCGTGTTTAACGTATATATAATGCATATAATACCTCAGACCGTTTAATGTATATATACTATATATAATGTATATATAATACCTCAGACCGTGTTTAATGTATATATACTGTATATATAATGTATAATACCTCGGACCGTGTTTAATGTATATATACTGTATATATATGATGTATATACAATACCTCAGACCGTGTTTAACATATTTATAATGTATATATAATACCTCAGACCGTGTTTAACGTATATATAATACCTCAGACTGTGTTTAATGCATATATACTGTGCATGTAATGTATATATAATACCTCAGACCATGCTTAATGTATATATACTGTATATGTAATGTATATATAATACCTCAGACCGTGTTTAACGTATATGTAATAACTCAGACCGTGTTTAACGTATATATAGCGTGTATATACTGTATATAATACCCCAGACCGTGTTTAATGTATATATAACATATATATACTGTATATATAATACCCCAGACCGTGTTTAACGTATATATAATACCCCAGACCGTGTTTAACGTATATATAATACTTCAGACCGTGTTTAATGTATATATAATGTATATATACTGTATATATAATACCCCAGACCGTGTTTAACGTATATATAATACCCCAGACCGTGTTTAATGTATATATAACGTATATGTAACGTATCTATAATACCCCAGACCGTGTTTAACATATATATATAATACCCCAGACCGTGTTTAACATATATATAACGTATATATAATACCCCAGACCGTATTTAATGTATATATAACGTATATGTACTGTATATGTAATACCTCAGACTGTGTTTAATGTATATATAACGTATATATAATACCCCAGACCGTGTTTAATGTATATATAACATATATATACTGTATATATAATACCTCAGACCGTGTTTAATGTATATGTAACGTATCTATAATACCCCAGAAAGTGTTTAATGTATATATAACGTATATGTAACGTATCTATAATACCCCAGACCGTGTTTAACGTATATATAATGTATATATAATACCTCAGACCGTGCTTAATGTATATATAACGTATATATATATACTGTATATATAATACCCCAGACCGTGTTTAACATATATATAATACCCCAGACCGTGTTTAATGTATATATAACGTATATGTAACGTATCTATAATACCCCAGACCATGTTTAACGTATATATAATGTATATATAATACCCCAGACTGTGTTTAATGTGTATCTAACGTATATATACTGTATATATAATACCTCAGACCGTGTTTAATGTATATGTAACGTATCTATAATACCCCAGACCGTGTTTAATGTATATATAATGTATATATAATACCCCAGACCGTGTTTAACGTATATATTATGTATATATAATACCCCAGACCGTGTTTAACGTATATATAATGTATATATAATACCCCAGACCGTGTTTAATGTATATATAACGTATATACACTGTATATATAATACCCCAGACCGTGTTTAACGTATATATAACGTATATATACAGTATATATAATACCCCAGACCGTGTGTAACGTATATATAACCTATATATAACACTCTGGCCTGTGTTGATAAAAACCTGATATTGGGGCAGGACCCGCAGCAGGAAACAGGCCACAGCCTCGTCGCAGTGGAAGGTCCCCCCGTGGGTCCCGATCCGAACTCGAGGCCGAGGCTTCAGCCCAGGACTAGGCCCCGAGCCCGAGACACACCGACCTCCCGCCGCCGCCGCCATCGCCCGGAACCTCAGCACGTGGGGGACCATTTACAGCGACGGACGACACCTGCGGGGCGGCCCGGACCGAACCGGCGCCGGACCAACCGGAACTTCCGGTTTCTCTCCGCCGTCCCATTTGCCTCCAGCTGCGGGCAGGGCGGCCATCTTTGATGTTGGCGGCGCGTTTGACGGAGGGCGGCCATCTTTGATGCTGGAGGTCTCCCACCCCCTCCACGTGGTATCGGCCATCTTTGATGCTGGTGCGTTCCTGCCTCTGCCAGTATATGACGGGCGTGTCGGCCATCTTTGGTACTGGCGGTAGTTCTATTCATTCTGTGTTTCAGAGTCAGACAATATCCCCAAACACCTCACCCTGTCCCCCAGTGTGTCCCTGTCCCTGTGTCTGTCCCTCAGTGTGTCCCTGTCCCCCAGTGTGTCCCTGTGTCTGTCCCTCAGTGTGTCCCTGTCCCCCAGTGTGTCCCTGTCCCTGAGTGTGTCTCTGTCTCCCAGTGTGTCCCTGTCCCTCAGTGTGTCCCTGTCCCTGTCCCTGTCCCCCAGTGTGTCCCTGTCCCTGAGTGTGTCTCTGTCTCCCAGTGTGTCCCTGTCCCTCAGTGTGTCCCTATCCCTGTCCCCCAGTGTGTCCCTGTCCCCCAGTGTGTCCCTGTCCCTGTCCCCCAGTGTGTCCCTGTCCCTGTGTCTGTCCCTCAGTGTGTCCCTGTCCCTGAGTGTGTCTCTGTCTCCCAGTGTGTCCCTGTCCCTCAGTGTGTCCCTATCCCTGTCCCCCAGTGTGTCCCTGTCCCCCAGTGTGTCCCTGTCCCCCAGTGTGTCCCTGTCCCTGTCCCCCAGTGTGTCCCTGTCCCTGAGTGTGTCTCTGTCCCCCAGTGTGTCCCTGTCCCTCAGTGTGTCCCTATCCCTGTCCCCCAGTGTGTCCCTGTCCCTCAGTGTGTCCCTGTCCCCCAGTGTGTCCCTATCCCTGTCCCCCAGTGTGTCCCTGTCCCTCAGTGTGTCCCTGTCCCTGTCCCCCAGTGTGTCCCTGTCCCCCAGTGTGTCCCTGTCCCTCAGTGTGTCCCTGTCCCTCAGTGTGTCCCTATCCCTGTCCCTGAGTGTGTCCCTGTCCCTCAGTGTGTCCCTATCCCTATCCCTCAGTGTGTCCCTGTCCCTCAGTGTCCCTGTCCCTCAGTGTGTCCCTGTCCCTGTGTGTGTCCCTGTCTCTCTCTCTGTCCCTCAGTGTGTCCCTGTCCCTGAGTGTGTCCCTGTCCCTCAGTGTGTCCCTGTCCCTCAGTGTGTCCCTGTCTCTGTCCCTCAGTGTGTCCCTGTCCCTCAGTGTGTCTCTGTCCCTCTGTCCGTCAGTGTGTCCCTGTCCCTCAGTGTGTCCCTGTCTCTCTCTCTGTCCCTGTCCCTCAGTGTGTCCCTGTCCCTCAGTGTGTCCCTGTCCCTCTCTCTCTGTCCCTCAGTGTGTCCCTGTCTCTCTCTCTCTGTCCCTGTCTCTCTCTCTGTCCCTGTCCCTCAGTGTGTCCCTGTCCCTGTCTCTCTCTGTCCCTCAGTGTGTCCCTGTCCCTGTCTCTCTGTTCCTCAGTGTGTCCCTGTCCCTCTCTCTCTGTCCCTCAGTGTGTCCCTGTCTCTCTCTCTGTCCCTGTCCCTCTGTGTGTCCCTGTCCCTCTCTCTGTCCCTCAGTATGTCCCAGTCCCTGTCTCTCTGTCCCTCAGTGTGTCCCTGTCCCTGTCTCTCTCTGTCTCTCAGTGTGTCCCTGTCCCTCTCTGTCCCTCAGTGTGTCCCTGTCCCTGTCTCTCTCTGTCCCTCAGTGTGTCCCTGTCCCTGTGTCTCTCTGTCCCTCAGTGTGTCCCTGTCCCTCTCTCTCTGTCCCTCAGTGTGTCCCTGTCCCTCTGTGTGTCCCTGTCCCTGTCTCTCTGTCCCTCAGTGTGTCCCTGTCCCTGTCTCTCTCTGTCCCTCAGTGTGTCCCTGTCCCTGTGTCTCTCTGTCCCTCAGTGTGTCCCTGTCCCTCTCTCTCTGTCCCTCAGTGTGTCCCTGTCCCTCTGTGTGTCCCTGTCCCTCTCTCTGTCCCTCTGTGTCCCTGTCTCTCTCTGTCCGTCAGTGTGTCCCTGTCTCTCTCTGTCCCTCAGTGTGTCCCAGTCCCTGTGTCTCTCTGTCCCTCAGTGTGTCCCAGTCCCTGTCTCTCTGTCCCTCAGTGTGTCCCTGTCCCTCTCTCTGTCCCTCAGTATGTCCCAGTCCCTGTCTCTCTGTCCCTGTCCCTGTGTCTCTCTGTCCCTCAGTGTGTCCCTGTCCCTCTGTCCGTCAGTGTGTCCCTGTCTCTCTCTCTGTCTCTCAGTGTGTCCCTGTCCCTGTGTCTCTCTGTCCGTCAGTGTGTCCCTGTCCCTGTCTCTCTGTCCCTCAGTGTGTCCCAGTCCCTGTCTCTCTGTCCCTCAGTGTGTCCCTGTCCCTCTCTCTGTCCCTCAGTGTGTCCCTGTCCCTGTCTCTCTGTCCGTCAGTGTGTCCCTGTCCCTGTCTCTCTCTGTCTCTCAGTGTGTCCCTGTCCCTGTCTCTCTCTGTCCCTCAGTGTGTCCCTGTCCCTCTCTCTCTGTCCCTCAGTGTGTCCCTGTCCCTCTCTCTCTGTCCCTCAGTGTGTCCCAGTCCCTGTCTCTCTCTGTCTCTCAGTGTGTCCCAGTCCCTGTCTCTCTGTCCCTCAGTGTGTCCCAGTCCCTGTCTCTCTGTCCCTCAGTGTGTCCCAGTCCCTGTCTCTCTGTCCCTCAGTGTGTCCCTGTCCCTGTGTCTCTCTGTCCCTCAGTGTGTCCCTGTCCCTCTCTCTCTGTCCCTCAGTGTGTCCCTGTCCCTGTCTCTCTCTGTCCCTCAGTGTGTCCCAGTCCCTGTCTCTCTCTGTCTCTCAGTGTGTCCCAGTCCCTGTCTCTCTGTCCCTCAGTGTGTCCCAGTCCCTGTCTCTCTGTCCCTCAGTGTGTCCCTGTCCCTGTGTCTCTCTGTCCCTCAGTGTGTCCCTGTCCCTCTCTCTCTGTCCCTCAGTGTGTCCCTGTCCCTGTCCCTGTCTCTCTCTGTCCCTCAGTGTGTCCCAGTCCCTGTCTCTCTCTGTCTCTCAGTGTGTCCCAGTCCCTGTCTCTCTGTCCCTCAGTGTGTCCCTGTCCCTCTCTCTCTGTCCCTCAGTGTGTCCCTGTCCCTGTCTCTCTCTGTCCCTCGGTGTGTCCCTGTCTCTCTCTGTCCCTCAGTGTGTCCCTGTCCCTGTCTCTCTGTCCCTCAGTGTGTCCCTGTCCCTGTGTCTCTCTGTCCGTCAGTGTGTCCCTGTCCCTCTCTCTCTCTGTCCCTCAGTGTGTCCCTGTCCCTGTCTCTCTGTCCCTCAGTGTGTCCCTGTCTCTCTCTGTCCCAGTCCCTGTCTCTCTGTCCCTCAGTGTGTCCCTGTCCCTGTCTCTCTGTCCCTCAGTGTGTCCCTGTCTCTCTCTGTCCCAGTCCCTGTCTCTCTCTGTCCCTCAGTGTGTCCCTGTCCCTGTCTCTCTGTCCGTCAGTGTGTCCCTGTCCCTGTCTCTCTGTCCCTCAGTGTGTCCCAGTCCCTGTCTCTCTGTCCCTCAGTGTGTCCCTGTCCCTCTCTCTCTCTCTGTCCCTCAGTGTGTCCCTGTCCCTGTCTCTCTGTCCGTCAGTGTGTCCCTGTCCCTGTCTCTCTGTCCCTCAGTGTGTCCCTGTCTCTCTCTGTCCCAGTCCCTGTCTCTCTGTCCCTCAGTGTGTCCCAGTCCCTGTCTCTCTGTCCCTCAGTGTGTCCCTGTCCCTGTCTCTCTCTCTGTCCCTCAGTGTGTCCCTGTCCCTCTCTCTGTCCCTCAGTATGTCCCTGTCCCTGTCTCTCTGTCCCTCAGTGTGTCCCTGTCCCTGTCTCTCTCTCTGTCCCTCAGTGTGTCCCTGTCCCTGTGTCTCTCTGTCCCTCAGTATGTCCCAGTCCCTGTCTCTCTGTCCCTCAGTGTGTCCCTGTCCCTGTGTCTCTCTGTCCCTCAGTGTGTCTCTGTCCCTCTGTCCGTCAGTGTGTCCCTGTCCCTCAGTGTGTCCCTGTCTCTCTCTCTGTCCCTGTCCCTCAGTGTGTCCCTGTCCCTCAGTGTGTCCCTGTCCCTCTCTCTCTGTCCCTCAGTGTGTCCCTGTCTCTCTCTCTCTGTCCCTGTCTCTCTCTCTGTCCCTGTCCCTCAGTGTGTCCCTGTCCCTGTCTCTCTCTGTCCCTCAGTGTGTCCCTGTCCCTGTCTCTCTGTTCCTCAGTGTGTCCCTGTCCCTCTCTCTCTGTCCCTCAGTGTGTCCCTGTCTCTCTCTCTGTCCCTGTCCCTCTGTGTGTCCCTGTCCCTCTCTCTGTCCCTCAGTATGTCCCAGTCCCTGTCTCTCTGTCCCTCAGTGTGTCCCTGTCCCTGTCTCTCTCTGTCTCTCAGTGTGTCCCTGTCCCTCTCTGTCCCTCAGTGTGTCCCTGTCCCTGTCTCTCTCTGTCCCTCAGTGTGTCCCTGTCCCTGTGTCTCTCTGTCCCTCAGTGTGTCCCTGTCCCTCTCTCTCTGTCCCTCAGTGTGTCCCTGTCCCTCTGTGTGTCCCTGTCCCTGTCTCTCTGTCCCTCAGTGTGTCCCTGTCCCTGTCTCTCTCTGTCCCTCAGTGTGTCCCTGTCCCTGTGTCTCTCTGTCCCTCAGTGTGTCCCTGTCCCTCTCTCTCTGTCCCTCAGTGTGTCCCTGTCCCTCTGTGTGTCCCTGTCCCTCTCTCTGTCCCTCTGTGTCCCTGTCTCTCTCTGTCCGTCAGTGTGTCCCTGTCTCTCTCTGTCCCTCAGTGTGTCCCAGTCCCTGTGTCTCTCTGTCCCTCAGTGTGTCCCAGTCCCTGTCTCTCTGTCCCTCAGTGTGTCCCTGTCCCTCTCTCTGTCCCTCAGTATGTCCCAGTCCCTGTCTCTCTGTCCCTGTCCCTGTGTCTCTCTGTCCCTCAGTGTGTCCCTGTCCCTCTGTCCATCAGTGTGTCCCTGTCTCTCTCTCTGTCTCTCAGTGTGTCCCTGTCCCTGTGTCTCTCTGTCCGTCAGTGTGTCCCTGTCCCTGTCTCTCTCTGTCTCTCAGTGTGTCCCTGTCCCTGTGTCTCTCTGTCCGTCAGTGTGTCCCTGTCCCTGTCTCTCTGTCCCTCAGTGTGTCCCAGTCCCTGTCTCTCTGTCCCTCAGTGTGTCCCTGTCCCTCTCTCTGTCCCTCAGTGTGTCCCTGTCCCTGTCTCTCTGTCCGTCAGTGTGTCCCTGTCCCTGTCTCTCTCTGTCTCTCAGTGTGTCCCTGTCCCTGTCTCTCTCTGTCCCTCAGTGTGTCCCTGTCCCTCTCTCTCTGTCCCTCAGTGTGTCCCTGTCCCTCTCTCTCTGTCCCTCAGTGTGTCCCAGTCCCTGTCTCTCTCTGTCTCTCAGTGTGTCCCAGTCCCTGTCTCTCTGTCCCTCAGTGTGTCCCAGTCCCTGTCTCTCTGTCCCTCAGTGTGTCCCTGTCCCTGTGTCTCTCTGTCCCTCAGTGTGTCCCTGTCCCTCTCTCTCTGTCCCTCAGTGTGTCCCTGTCCCTGTCTCTCTCTGTCCCTCAGTGTGTCCCAGTCCCTGTCTCTCTCTGTCTCTCAGTGTGTCCCAGTCCCTGTCTCTCTGTCCCTCAGTGTGTCCCAGTCCCTGTCTCTCTGTCCCTCAGTGTGTCCCTGTCCCTGTGTCTCTCTGTCCCTCAGTGTGTCCCTGTCCCTCTCTCTCTGTCCCTCAGTGTGTCCCTGTCCCTGTCTCTCTCTGTCCCTCAGTGTGTCCCAGTCCCTGTCTCTCTCTGTCTCTCAGTGTGTCCCAGTCCCTGTCTCTCTGTCCCTCAGTGTGTCCCTGTCCCTCTCTCTCTGTCCCTCAGTGTGTCCCTGTCCCTGTCTCTCTCTGTCCCTCGGTGTGTCCCTGTCTCTCTCTGTCCCTCAGTGTGTCCCTGTCCCTGTCTCTCTGTCCCTCAGTGTGTCCCTGTCCCTGTGTCTCTCTGTCCGTCAGTGTGTCCCTGTCCCTCTCTCTCTCTGTCCCTCAGTGTGTCCCTGTCCCTGTCTCTCTGTCCCTCAGTGTGTCCCTGTCTCTCTCTGTCCCAGTCCCTGTCTCTCTGTCCCTCAGTGTGTCCCTGTCCCTGTCTCTCTGTCCCTCAGTGTGTCCCTGTCTCTCTCTGTCCCAGTCCCTGTCTCTCTCTGTCCCTCAGTGTGTCCCTGTCCCTGTCTCTCTGTCCGTCAGTGTGTCCCTGTCCCTGTCTCTCTGTCCCTCAGTGTGTCCCAGTCCCTGTCTCTCTGTCCCTCAGTGTGTCCCTGTCCCTCTCTCTCTCTCTGTCCCTCAGTGTGTCCCTGTCCCTGTCTCTCTGTCCCTCAGTGTGTCCCTGTCCCTGTCTCTCTGTCCCTCAGTGTGTCCCAGTCCCTGTCTCTCTGTCCCTCAGTGTGTCCCTGTCCCTCTCTCTCTCTCTGTCCCTCAGTGTGTCCCTGTCCCTCTCTCTCTGTCCCTCAGTGTGTCCCTGTCCCTCTCTCTCTCTCTGTCCCTCAGTGTGTCCCTGTCTCTCTCTGTCCCAGTCCCTGTCTCTCTGTCCCTCAGTGTGTCCCTGTCCCTGTCTCTCTGTCCCTCAGTGTGTCCCTGTCTCTCTCTGTCCCAGTCCCTGTCTCTCTCTGTCCCTCAGTGTGTCCCTGTCCCTGTGTCTCTCTGTCCCTCAGTGTGTCCCTGTCCCTGTCTCTCTGTCCGTCAGTGTGTCCCTGTCCCTGTCTCTCTGTCCCTCAGTGTGTCCCTGTCTCTCTCTGTCCCAGTCCCTGTCTCTCTGTCCCTCAGTGTGTCCCAGTCCCTGTCTCTCTGTCCCTCAGTGTGTCCCTGTCCCTGTCTCTCTCTCTGTCCCTCAGTGTGTCCCTGTCCCTCTCTCTGTCCCTCAGTATGTCCCTGTCCCTGTCTCTCTGTCCCTCAGTGTGTCCCTGTCCCTGTCTCTCTCTCTGTCCCTCAGTGTGTCCCTGTCCCTCTCTCTGTCCCTCAGTATGTCCCTGTCCCTGTCTCTCTGTCCCTCAGTGTGTCCCTGTCCCTGTCTCTCTCTCTGTCCCTCAGTGTGTCCCTGTCCCTGTGTCTCTCTGTCCCTCAGTATGTCCCAGTCCCTGTCTCTCTGTCCCTCAGTGTGTCCCTGTCCCTGTGTCTCTCTGTCCCTCAGTGTGTCTCTGTCCCTCTGTCCGTCAGTGTGTCCCTGTCTCTCTCTCTGTCTCTCAGTGTGTCCCTGTCCCTGAGTCTCTCTGTCCCTCAGTATGTCCCTGTCCCTGTCTCTCTGTCCGTCAGTGTGTCCCTGTGTCTCTCTGTCCCTCAGTGTGTCCCAGTCCCTGTCTCTCTGTCCCTCAGTGTGTCCCTGTCCCTGTGTCTCTCTGTCCGTCAGTGTGTCCCTGTCCCTCTTTGTCCCTCAGTGTCTCTGTCCCTGTCTCTCTCTGTCCCTCAGCGTGTCCGTGTCCCTGTATATCTCTGTCCCTCAGTGTGTCCCTGTCCCTCTGTCCGTCAGTGTGTCCCTGTCTCTCTCTGTCCCTCAGTGTGTCCCTGTCTCTCTCTGTCCCTCAGTGTGTCCCAGTCCCTGTCTCTCTGTCTCTCAGTGTGTCCCTGTCCCTGTGTCTCTCTGTCCCTCAGTGTGTCCCTGTCCCTGTCTCTCTGTCCCTCAGTGTGTCCCTGTCCCTGTCTCTCTCTGTCTCTCAGTGTGTCCCTGTCTCTCTCTGTCCCTCAGTGTGTCCCTGTCCCTGTCTCTCTGTCCGTCAGTGTGTCCCTGTCCCTGTGTCTCTCTGTCCCTCAGTGTGTCCCAGTCCCTGTCTCTCTGTCCCTCAGTGTGTCCCTGTCCCTGTGTCTCTCTGTCCGTCAGTGTGTCCCTGTCCCTCTTTGTCCCTCAGTGTGTCTCTGTCCCTGTCTCTCTCTGTCCCTCAGCGTGTCCGTGTCCCTGTATATCTCTGTCCCTCAGTGTGTCCCTGTCCCTCTGTCCGTCAGTGTGTCCCTGTCTCTCTCTGTCTCTCAGTGTGTCCCTGTCCCTGTGTCTCTCTGTCCCTCAGTGTGTCCCTGTCTCTCTGTCTCTCAGTGTGTCCCTGTCCCTGTCTCTCTCTGTCCCTCAGTGTGTCCCTGTCCCTGTGTCTCTCTGTCCCTCAGTGTGTCCCTGTCCCTGTCTCTCTCTGTCTCTCAGTCTGTCCCTGTCCCTGTCTCTCTCTGTCCCTCAGTGTGTCCCTGTCTCTCTCTCTCTGTCCCTCAGTGTGTCCCTGTCCCTGTCTCTCTCTGTCTCTCAGTGTGTCCCTGTCCCTGTCTCTCTCTGTCCCTCAGTGTGTCCCTGTCTCTCAGTGTGTCCCTGTCCCTGTGTCTCTCTGTCTCTCAGTGTGTCCCTGTCCCTGTGTCTCTCTGTCCCTCAGTGTGTCCCTGTCCCTGTCTCTCTCTGTCCCTCAGTGTGTCCCTGTCCCTCTCTCTCTGTCCCTCAGTGTGTCCCTGTCCCTGTCTCTCAGTGTGTCCCTGTCTCTCTCTGTCCCTCAGTGTGTCCCTGTCCCTGTGTCTCTCTCTGTCCCTCAGTGTGTCCCTGTCCCTCTCTCTCTCTCTGTCCCTCAGTGTGTCCCTGTCCCTCTCTCTCTGTCCCTCAGTGTGTCCCTGTCCCTGTCTCTCTGTCCCTCAGTGTGTCCCTGTCCCTGTCTCTCTCTCTGTCCCTCAGTGTGTCCCTGTCCCTGTCTCTCTGTCCCTCAGTGTGTCCCTGTCCCTGTCTCTCTCTCTGTCCCTCAGTGTGTCCCTGTCCCTGTCTCTCTCTCTGTCCCTCAGTGTGTCCCTGTCCCTGTCTCTCTGTCCCTCAGTGTGTCCCTGTCCCTGTCTCTCTGTCCCTCAGTGTGTCCCTGTCCCTGTCTCTCTCTCTGTCCCTCAGTGTGTCCCTGTCCCTCTCTCTCTGTCCCTCAGTGTGTCTCTGTCCCTGTCTCTCTGTCCCTCAGTGTGTGTGTGTCCCTGTCTCTGTTTGTGTGTGTGTGTCCCTCTCCCTGTCTCAGTGCGTCTGTCTGTGTCCCTGTCCCTGTCTCAGTGTGTGTGTGTGTCCCTCTCCCTGTCTCAGTGCATCTGTCTGTGTCCCTGTCTCAGTGTGTGTGTGTGTCCCTGTCTCATTGTGTGTCTGTGTCCCTGTCTCATTGTGTGTGTGTGTGTGTCTGTGTTCCTGTCTCTGTGTGTGTGTCTGTATTCCTGTCCCTGTGTGTGTGTGTCCCTGTCCTGTCTCAGTGTGTGTGTGTCTGTGTCCCTGTCTGTGTGTGTCCCTGTCTGTGTGTGTGTCCCTGTGTGTGTGTGTCCGTCCCTGTCCGTGTCTCAGTGCGTCTGTCTGTGTCCCTGTCCCTGTCTGTGTGTGTGTCTGTGACCCTGTCTGTGTATCCCGGTCTCTGTGTGTGTCTGTGTCCCTGTCTGTGTGTGTCCCTGTCCCTGTCTCAGTACGTCTTACTGTGTCCCTGTCTGTGTGTGTGTGTCCCTATCCGTGTGTGTGTGTCCCTGTCTCTGTGTGTGTGTCCCTGTCCCTGTCTCAGTACGTCTTACTGTGTCCCTATCCGTGTGTGTGTGTCCCTGTCTGTGTGTGTGTGTCCCTGTCCCTGTCTCAGTACGTCTTACTGTGTCCCTGTCTGTCCCTGTGTGTGTGTGTCCCTGTCTCTGTGTGTGTCCCTGTCTCAGTACGTCTTACTGTGTCCCTGTCTGTGTGTGTGTGTCCCTGTCTGTGTGTGTCCCTGTCCCTGTCTCAGTACGTCTTACTGTGTCCCTGTCTGTGTGGGTGTGTCCCTGTCTGTGTGTGTCCCTGTCCCTGTCTCAGTACGTCTTACTGTGTCCCTGTCCGTGTGTGTGTCCCTGTCTGTGTGTGTCCCTGTCCCTGTCTCAGTACGTCTTACTGTGTCCCTGTCTGTGTGGGTGTGTCCCTGTCTGTGTGTGTCCCTGTCCCTGTCTCAGTACGTCTTACTGTGTCCCTGTCCGTGTGTGTGTCCCTGTGTGTGTGTGTCCCTGTCCCTGTCTCAGTACGTCTGACTGTGTCCCTGTCCCTGTGTGTGTGTCCCTGTGTGTGTGTCCCTGTGTGTGTGTGTCCCTGTGTGTGTGTGTCCCTGTGTGTGTGTCCCTGTGTGTGTGTGTCCCTGTGTGTGTGTCCCTGTGTGTGTGTGTCCCTGTGTGTGTGTGTCCCTGTCCCTGTCTCAGTACGTCTTACTGTGTCCCTGTCCCTGTGTGTGTGTCCCTGTGTGTGTGTCCCTGTCCCTGTCTCAGTACGTCTGACTGTGTCCCTGTCCCTGTGTGTGTGTCCCTGTGTGTGTGTGTGTGTGTCCCTGTCTGTGTGTGTCCCTGTCCCTGTCTCAGTACGTCTTACTGTGTCCCTGTCCGTGTGTGTGTGTCCCTGTCTCTCTGTGTGTGTCCCTGTCCCTGTCTCAGTACGTCTGACTGTGTCCCTGTCCCTGTGTGTGTGTCCCTGTGTGTGTGTGTGTGTGTCCCTGTGTGTGTGTCCCTGTCCCTGTCTCAGTACGTCTGACTGTGTCCCTGTCCGTGTGTGTGTGTCCCTGTCCCTGTCTCAGTACGTCTTACTGTGTCCCTGTCCGTGTGTGTGTGTCCCTGTCTCTGTGTGTGTGTCCATGTCCCTGTGTGTGTGTGTGTCCCTGTGTGTGTGTCCCTGTCTGTGTGTGTGTGTCCCTGCCTCTGTGTGTGTGTGTCTGTCCCTGTCTGTCTGTGTGTGTGTTTCCCTGTGTGTGTGTGTGTGTCCCTGTCTCTGTGTGTGTCTGTGACCCTGTCCCTGTCTGTGTGTCCCTGTCTGCGTGTGTCCCTGTTCCTGTCTCAGTATGTCTTACTGTGTGTGTGTGTCCCTGTCCCTGTGTGTGTGTCCCTGTTCCTGTCTCAGTATGTCTTACTGTGTCCCTATCCATGTGTGTGTGTCCCTGTCTCTGTACGTCTTACTGTGTCCCTATCCGTGTGTCCCTGTGTGTGTGTCCCTGTCTCTGTGTGTGTGTCCCTGTCCCTGTCTCAGTACGTCTTACTGTGTCCCTGTCTGTGTGTGTGTGTCCCTGTGTGTGTGTGTCCCTGTCCCTGTGTGTGTGTCCCTGTGTGTGTGTGTGTCCCTGTCCCTGTGTGTGTGTCCCTGTGTGTGTGTGTGTCCCTGTCTCTGTGTGTGTGTCCCTGTACGTCTTACTGTGTCCCTGTGTGTGTGTGTCCCTGTCTCTGTGTGTGTCCCTGTCTCAGTACGTCTTACTGTGTCCCTGTCTGTGTGTGTGTGTCCCTGTGTGTGTGTGTCCCTGTCCCTGTGTGTGTGTCCCTGTGTGTGTGTGTCCCTGTCTCTGTGTGTGTCCCTGTCCCTGTCTCAGTACGTCTGACTGTGTCCCTGTCCCTGTGTGTGTGTCCCTGTGTGTGTGTGTCCCTGTCCCTGTGTGTGTGTCCCTGTCCCTGTGTGTGTGTCCCTGTGTGTGTGTGTCCCTGTCCCTGTGTGTGTGTCCCTGTCCCTGTCTCAGTACGTCTTACTGTGTCCCTGTCTCTGTGTGTGTGTCCCTGTGTGTGTGTCCCTGTGTGTGTGTGTGTCCCTGTCCGTGTGTGTGTGTCCCTGTCCCTGTCTCAGTACGTCTTACTGTGTCCCTGTCTCTGTGTGTGTGTCCCTGTGTGTGTGTCCCTGTGTGTGTGTGTGTCCCTGTCCGTGTGTGTGTGTGTGTGTCCCTGTGTGTGTGTGTCCCTGTCCCTGTGTGTGTGTCCCTGTCCCTGTCTCAGTACGTCTTACTGTGTCCCTGTCTGTGTGTGTGTGTCCCTGTCCCTGTCTGTGTGTGTGTGTGTGTCCCTGTCCCTGTCTCAGTACATCTTACTGTGTCCCTGTCTCTCTGTGTGTGTCCCTGTGTGTGTGTCCCTGTGTGTGTGTCCCTGTCCCTGTCTCAGTACATCTTACTGTGTCCCTGTCTGTGTGTGTGTGTCCCTGTGTGTGTGTCCCTGTGTGTGTGTCCCTGTGTGTGTGTCCCTGTCCCTGTCTCAGTACATCTTACTGTGTCCCTGTCTCTGTGTGTGTGTGTGTGTGTCCCTGTGTGTGTGTGTCCCTGTCTCTGTGTGTGTGTCCCTGTCCCTGTCTCAGTACATCTTACTGTGTCCCTGTCTCTGTGTGTGTGTCCCTGTGTGTGTGTGTCCCTGTCTCAGTGTGTGTGTGTGTGTCCCTGTGTGTGTGTCCCTGTGTGTGTCCCTGTCCCTGTGTCTGTGTGTGTCCCTGTGTGTGTGTCCCTGTGTGTGTGTCCCTGTGTGTGTCCCTGTCCCTGTGTGTGTGTCCCTGTGTGTGTGTCCCTGTGTGTGTGTGTGTCTGTGTGTCCCCCTGTCCCTGTCTCAGTGTGTGTGTCCCTCTCTGTCCTTGTGCACGTCTCCACTTCAGTTCACAGAATCCCCGCAGTGTGGAAACTGGCCACTCAGCCCATCCCGTCCATACTGACTCTCCAAAGAGCATCCCATCTCTCCCTGCAACCCTGCGCTTCCTGTGGTCAATCCACCCGAACCCCCACGTGTGGGGGCTGTGGGAGTAAACCAGAGGGAACCCACACAGACACGGGGCGGGGGTGGGGGGGGGAGAATGTACAAACTGCACACAGACAGACAGCTGCCCGAGGGTGGGATCGAACCTGGGTCCCTGGCGCCGTGAGGCAGCAGAGCTGACCCCTGTTTCTCAGTATCCCTTTCTCCGCCTCGGTGTGTAACTGTCTCCGGACGTGTGCCTTTCTTTGAGTGAGACCGTGAGGTGGGGTGTGGGCAGGGTTTTAATTTTCTGTCTTTGTGGGTGACCCAGGGCCAGGAATCGACAAATAAACTTCTCACGTATGTTACAGAGGCAGACCGAGCGGTTAGACGGGAGCTGGAGTGTTGTGGGGTGTCACATAGGGGGAAGAGGGATACGCATCAGAGAGAGAGAGAGAGAGCAAAGAGAGAGAGAGAGAGAGAGACAGCGAGAGAGTGAGAGATAGCGAGAGAGACAGCGAGAGAGAGAGAGACAGCGAGAGTGCGAGATAGCGAGAGAGAGACGAGAGTGCGAGATAGCGAGAGAGAGACAGCGAGAGAGTGAGAGATAGCGAGAGAGAGAGACAGCGAGAGAGAGAGAGACAGCGAGAGTGAGAGATAGTGAGAGAGAGAGAGACAGCGAGAGAGTGAGAGATAGCGAGAGAGAGAGAGAGAGAAAGCGAGAGAGAGAGATAGCGAGAGAGAGACAGCGAGAGAGACAGCGAAAGTGAGAGATAGTGAGAGAGAGACAGCGAGAGAGTGAGAGATAGCGAGAGAGAGACAGCGAGAGGGTGAGAGATAGCGAGAGAGAGAGGGAGTGAGAGATAGCGAGAGAGAGAGCAAAGAGAGAGAGAGAGACAGCGAGAGAGTGAGAGAGACAGCGAGAGAGAGAGAGACAGCGAGAGTGCGAGATAGCGAGAGAGAGACGAGAGTGCGAGATAGCGAGAGAGACAGCGAGATAGAGACAGCGAGAGAGAGAGACAGCGAGAGTGAGAGATAGTGAGAGAGAGAGAGACAGCGAGAGTGAGAGAGAGACAGCGAGAGTGAGAGAGTGAGAGATAGCGAGAGAGAGAGACAGCGAGAGTGAGAGATAGCGAGAGAGAGAGACAGCGAGAGAGAGAGAGACAGCGAGAGAGAGAGAGACAGCGAGAGTGCGAGATAGCGAGAGAGAGAGACGAGAGTGCGAGATAGCGAGAGAGTGAGAGATTGCGGGAGAGAGACAGCGAGAGTGAGAGATAGCGAGAGAGAGACAGCGAGAGAGAGAGACAGCGAGAGAGAGACAGCGAGAGAGTGAGAGATAGCGAGAGTGAGAGAGAGACAGCGAGAGAGTGAGAGATAGCGAGAGAGAGAGACAGCGAGAGTGAGAGATAGTGAGAGAGAGAGAGAGACAGCGAGAGAGTGAGAGATAGCGAGAGAGAGAGATAGCGAGAGAGAGACAGCGAGAGAGACAGCGAAAGTGAGAGATAGTGAGAGAGAGACAGCGAGAGAGTGAGAGATAGCGAGAGAGAGACAGCGAGAGGGTGAGAGATAGCGAGAGAGAGACAGCGAGAGAGTGAGAGATAGCGAGAGAGAGACAGCGAGAGAGTGTGAGATAGCGAGAGAGACAGCGAGAGTGAGAGATAGCGAGAGAGACAGCGAGAGAGAGTGAGAGATAGCGAGAGAGAGAGCGAGAGAGTGTGAGATAGCGAGAGAGAGAGACAGCGAGAGAGTGAGAGATAGGGAGAGAGAGAGACAGCGAGAGTGAGAGACAGCGAGAGAGAGAGACAGCGAGAGTGAGAGATAGCGAGAGAGAGACAGCGAGAGAGTGTGAGATAGCGAGAGAGAGAGACAGCGAGAGAGTGAGAGATAGGGAGAGAGAGAGACAGCGAGAGTGAGAGACAGCGAGAGAGAGAGACAGCGAGAGTGAGAGATAGCGAGAGAGAGACAGCGAGAGAGAGTGAGAGATAGCGAGAGAGAGAGTGAGAGATAGCGAGCGAGTGTGAGATAGCGAGAGAGACAGCGAGTGAGAGATAGTGAGAGAGAGAGAGACAGCGAGAGTGAGAGATAGCGAGAGAGTGAGAGATAGCGAGAGAGACAGCGAGAGAGTGAGACAGCGAGAGAGTGAGACAGCGAGAGAGAGAGACAGCGAGAGTGAGAGATAGCGAGAGAGAGACAGCGAGAGAGAGTGAGAGATAGCGAGAGAGAGAGTGAGAGATAGCGAGAGAGAGACAGCGAGAGAGAGAGACAGCGAGAGAGAGAGACAGCGAGAGAGAGACAGCGAGAGAGTGAGAGATAGCGAGAGTGAGAGAGAGACAGCGAGAGAGTGAGAGATAGCGAGAGAGAGAGACAGCGAGAGTGAGAGATAGTGAGAGAGAGAGAGAGACAGCGAGAGAGTGAGAGATAGCGAGAGAGAGAGATAGCGAGAGAGAGACAGCGAGAGAGACAGCGAAAGTGAGAGATAGTGAGAGAGAGACAGCGAGAGAGTGAGAGATAGCGAGAGAGAGACAGCGAGAGGGTGAGAGATAGCGAGAGAGAGACAGCGAGAGAGTGAGAGATAGCGAGAGAGAGACAGCGAGAGAGTGTGAGATAGCGAGAGAGACAGCGAGAGTGAGAGATAGCGAGAGAGACAGCGAGAGAGAGTGAGAGATAGCGAGAGAGAGAGCGAGAGAGTGTGAGATAGCGAGAGAGAGAGACAGCGAGAGAGTGAGAGATAGGGAGAGAGAGAGACAGCGAGAGTGAGAGACAGCGAGAGAGAGAGACAGCGAGAGTGAGAGATAGCGAGAGAGAGACAGCGAGAGAGTGTGAGATAGCGAGAGAGAGAGACAGCGAGAGAGTGAGAGATAGGGAGAGAGAGAGACAGCGAGAGTGAGAGACAGCGAGAGAGAGAGAGACAGCGAGAGTGAGAGATAGCGAGAGAGAGACAGCGAGAGAGAGTGAGAGATAGCGAGAGAGAGAGTGAGAGATAGCGAGCGAGTGTGAGATAGCGAGAGAGACAGCGAGTGAGAGATAGTGAGAGAGAGAGAGACAGCGAGAGTGAGAGATAGCGAGAGAGTGAGAGATAGCGAGAGAGACAGCGAGAGAGTGAGACAGCGAGAGAGTGAGACAGCGAGAGAGAGAGACAGCGAGAGTGAGAGATAGCGAGAGAGAGACAGCGAGAGAGAGTGAGAGATAGCGAGAGAGAGAGTGAGAGATAGCGAGCGAGTGTGAGATAGCGAGAGAGACAGCGAGTGAGAGATAGTGAGAGAGAGAGACAGCGAGAGTGAGAGATAGCGAGAGAGTGAGAGATAGCGAGAGAGACAGCGAGAGAGAGACAGCGAGAGAGACAGCGAGTGAGAGATAGCGAGAGAGAGACAGCGAGAGAGAGACAGCGAGAGAGACAGCGAGTGAGAGAGTGCAAGAGATAGTGAGTGAGAGAGTGTGGAGACACAGAGTGAGAGAGACAGCGAGCGAGAGAGAGAGAGTGTCAGAGACAGTGAGAGAGACAGAACTGAAGTGACTTACAAGAACTGTTCCAGGTTTGACTAGTTTCAAAACTTCACAGATTTCACAAAAGCCGAAAGAATTGTACAGCGTAATTATAATGGAGCCTGATTCACAATCGAGACAGACTCACGGAAATACACAACAGACGGTAAACACTCACTTAACCAGCAGAAAGATTACACTGACCCTGTGACAGGTTCAAACGTGGTCACATTCCTCACAGTAAACCAAGTTACAGACCGCTATGTGCTCAGAATAATGATATCGCCTGTTACACGCAACGGTAACCAGGTTACACACTGTTACACGCAACGGGAACCAGGTTACACACTGTTACACACACACGGTAACCAGGTTACACACTGTTACACGCAACGGGAACCAGGTTACACACTGTTACATACTCACGGTAACCAGGTTACACACTCACTCTAACCAGGTTACACACTGTTACACGCTCACGGGAACCAGGTTACACACTGTTACACGCAACGGGAACCAGGTTACACACTGTTACATACTCACGGTAACCAGGTTACACACTCACTCTAACCAGGTTACACACTGTTACACGCAACGGGAACCAGGTTACACACTGTTACACGCTGACTCTAACCAGGCTACACACTGTTACACGCAACGGGAACCAGGTTACACACTGTTACACGCAACGGGAACCAGGTTACACACTGTTACACACTCACTCTAACCAGGCTACACACTGTTACAGGCTCACGGTAACCAGGTTACACACTGTTACACGCTCACTCTAACCAGGTTACACGCTGTTACACACTCACTCTAACCAGGTTACACACTGTTACACGCTCATGGTAACCAGGTTACACACTGTTACACACTCACTCTAACCAGGCTACACACTGTTACACGCTCACGGTAACCAGGTTACACACTGTTACACGCTCACTCTAACCAGGTTACACGCTGTTACACACTCACTCGAACCAGGTTACACACTGTTACACGCTCACGGTAACCAGGTTACACACTGTTACACACTCACTCTAACCAGGTTACACACTGTTATACGCTCACGGTAACCAGGTTACACACGGTTACACACTCACTCTAACCAGGTTACACACTGTTACACACTCACGGTAACCAGATTACACACTGTTACACACTCACCTTAACCAGGTTACTCACTGTTACACGCAACGGTAACCAGGTTACACACTGTTACATACTCACGGTAACCAGGTTACACACTCACTCTAACCAGGTTACACACTGTTACACACTCACTCTAACCAGGTTACACACTGTTACATGCTCACAGTAACCAGGTTACACACTGTTACACACTCACTCTAACCAGGTTACACACTGTTACACGCTCACGGTAACCAGGTTACTCACTGTTACACGCAACGGTAACCAGGTTACACACTGTTACATACTCACGGTAACCAGGTTACACACTCACTCTAACCAGGTTACACACTGTTACACGCTCACGGTAACCAGGTTACACACTGTTACACGCAACGGTAACCAGGTTACACACTGTTACATGCACACGGTAACCAGGTTACACACTGTTACACACTCACTCTAACCAGGTTACACACTGTTACACGCAACGGTAACCAGGTTACACACTGATACACGCAACGGTAACCAGGTTACACACTGTTACACGCTCAATCTAACCAGGTTACACACTGTTACACGCTCACGGTAACCAGGTTATACACTGATACACGCAACGGTAACCAGGTTACACTGTTACACGCACATGGTAACCAGGTTACACACTGTTACATGCTCACTCTAACCAGGTTACACACTGTTACACGCTCTCTCTAACCAGGTTACACTGTTACACGCACACGGGAACCAGGTTACACACTGTTACACACTCACTCTAACCAGGTTACACACTGTTACATGCTCACTCTAACCAGGTTACACACTGTTACACGCACACAGTAACCAGGTTACTCACTGTTACACGCTCACGGTAACCAGGTTACACACTGTTACACGCTCACACTAATCAGGTTACACACTGTTACACGCAACGGTAACCAGGTTACACACTGTTACATACTCACGGTAACCAGGTTACACACTCACTCTAACCAGGTTACACACTGTTACACGCAACGGTAACCAGGTTACACATTGTTACACACTCACTCTAACCAGGTTACACACTGTTACATGCTCACGGTAACCAGGTTACACACTGTTACACGCTCACACTAATCAGGTTACACACTATTACACGCACACGGGAACCAGGTTACACACTGTTACACACTCACTCTAACCAGGTTACACACTGTTACACGCTCACGGTAACCAGGTTACACACTGTTACACGCAACGGTAACCAGGTTACACATTGTTACACACTCACTCTAACCAGGTTACACACTGTTACACGTTCACGGTAACCAGGTTACACACTGTTACACGCAACGGTAACCAGGTTACACACTGATACACGCTCACAGTAACCAGGTTACACACTGTTACACGCAACAGTAACCAGGTTACACACTGTTACACGCTCACTCTAACCAGGTTACACACTGTTACACGCTCACGGGAACCAGGTTACACACTGTTACACGCAACAGTAACCAGGTTACACACTGTTACACGCTCACTCTAACCAGGTTACACACTGTTACAGACAACGGTAACCAGGTTACACTGTTACACGCACACGGTAACCAGGTTACACACTGTTACACGATCTCTCTAACCAGGTTACACTGTTACACGCACACGGTAACCAGGTTACACACTGTTACACGATCTCTCTAACCAGGTTACACTGTTACACGCACACGGTAACCAGGTTACACACTGTTACATGCTCACGGTAACCAGGTTACACACTGTTATATACACACGGTAACCAGGTTACACACTGTTACACGCACACCGTAACCAGGTTACTCACTGTTACATGCTCACGGTAACCAGGTTACTCACTGTTACACGCTCACACTAACCAGGTTACACAATGTTACACACTCACTCTAACCAGGTTACACACTGTTACGCGCTCACGGTAACCAGGTTACACACTGTTACACGCAACGGTAACCAGGTTACACACTCACTCTAACCAGGTTACACACTGTTACATGCACACGGTAACCAGGATACACACAGTTACATGCTCACAGTAACCAGTTTACACACTGTTACAAGCAACGGTAACCAGGTTACACACTGATACACACTCACTCTAACCAGGTTACACACTGTTACACGCAACAGTAACCAGGTTACACACTGTTACATGCTCACTCGAACCAGGTTACACACTGTTACACACTCACTCTAACCAGGTTACACACTGTTACACGCTCATGGTAACCAGGTTGCACACTGTTACATGCTCACTCTAACCAGGTTACACACTGTTACACGCAACAGTAACCAGGTTACACACTGTTACATGCTCACTCTAACCAGGTTACACACTGTTACACACTCACTCTAACCAGGTTACACACTGTTACACGCTCATGGTAACCAGGTTGCACACTGTTACATGCTCACTCTAACCAGGTTACACACTGTTACACGCAACGGTAACCAGGTTACACACTGTTACACACTCACGGTAACCAGGTTACATACTTTTACACGCAACGGTAACCAGGTTACACACTGTTACACGCTCAATCTAACCAGGTTACACACTGTTACACGCAACGGTAACCAGGTTACACAGTTACACGCTCAATCTAACCAGGTTACACACTGTTACACGCACATGGTAACCAGGTTACTCACTGTTACATGCTCACTCTAACCAGGTTACACACTGTTACACGCACACGGTAACCAGGTTACACACTGTTCCACACTCACTCTAACCAGGTTACACACTGTTACATGCTCACGGTAACCAGGTTACACACTGTTATATACACACGGTAACCAGGTTACACACTGTTACACGCTCACACTAACCAGGTTACACACTATTACACGCACACGGTAACCAAGTTACACACTGTTACACACTCACGGTAACCAGATTACACACTGTTACACGCACACGGTAACCAGGTTACACACTGTTATACGCAACGGTAACTAGGTTACACACTGTTACACACTCACGGTAACCAGGTTACACACTGTTACACACTCACTCTAACCAGGTTACACACTGTTACACACTCACGGTAACCAGGTTACACACTGTTACATGCTCTCTCTAACCACGTTACACACTGTTACACACTCACGGTAACCAGGTTACACACTGTTACATGCTCTCTCTAACCAGGTTACACACTCTTACACACTCACGGTAACCAGGTTAGAGAGGGACAGGTGCTCGGTGTATGACGAGGTTACACTCTGTTGTAACGAATGCCCATCGGTGCTCCAGTTAATGCTGACCCACAGGGGTTGAGATCAGGCTGGGAATACTGTGTCTGACAGGAGGTCACAGGGCAGTGGGGGACGGAGCACCCTTAGGCCTTGGAGATTCCTGACTGCGAGGTGTTCAGAGCTGCCATGTGCTGGATCCTCTGGTTCAGCATTTCGATTACCGCTGCAGAGAGAACAGACCATCTTCAATCTCCCGCTCCCTCACTCACCCAGGGGCGTCATCCCCACATCACAGGCTCCCTCACAGACAGAGGCACACACGGGCACGGACACACACACAGACATGGGCACGGGCACACACACAGACACGGGCACACACACAGACACGGGCACACACACAGACACGGGCACACACACAGACACGGGCACACAGACACGGGCACGGACACACAGACACGGGCACGGACACACAGACACGGACACACAGACACGGGCACGGACACACAGACACGGACACACAGACACGGGCACGGACACACAGACACGGACACACAGACACGGGCACGGACACACAGACACGGACACACAGACACGGGCACGGACACACAGACACGGGCACGGACACACAGGCATGGACACACAGACACGGACACACAGACACGGACACACAGACACTGGCACGGACACACAGGCATGGACACACAGACACGGACACACAGACACGGACACGGACACACAGACACGGACACGGACACACAGACACGGGCACGGACACACACACGGGCACGGACACACAGACACGGACACACAGACACGGGCACGGACACACAGACACGGACACATAGACACGGGCACGGACACACAGACACGGACACGGACACACAGACACGGACACGGACACACACACGGGCACGGACACACAGACACGGACACACAGACACGGACACACACACGGGCACGGACACACAGACACGGACACACAGACACGGGCACGGACACACAGACACGGACACATAGACACGGGCACGGACACACAGACACGGACACGGACACACAGACACGGACACGGACACACACACGGGCACGGACACACAGACACGGACACACAGACACGGACACACACACGGGCACGGGCACACAGACACGGGCACGGACACACACACGGGCACGGGCACACAGACACGGGCACGGACACACAGACACGGACACACAGACACGGACACACAGACACGGACACACAGACACGGACACACAGACACGGGCACGGACACACAGACACGGACACACGGACACGGACACACAGACACGGGCACGGACACACAGGCATGGACACACAGGCACGGACACACAGACACGGGCACACAGACACGGACACACAGACACGGACACACAGACACGGACACACAGACACGGACACACAGACACGGACACACAGACACGGACACGGACACACAGGCATGGACACACAGACACGGACACACAGACACGGACACACAGACACGGACACACAGGCATGGACACACAGACACGGACACACAGACACGGGCACGGACACACAGACACGGACACACAGACACGGACACACAGACACGGGCACGGACACACAGGCATGGACACACAGACACGGACACACAGACACGGACACACAGACACGGACACACAGACACGGGCACGGACACACAGACACGGACACACAGACACGGACACACAGGCACGGACACACAGACACGGACACACAGACACGGACACACAGACACGGACACACAGACACGGACACACAGACACTGGCACGGACACACAGGCATGGACACACAGGCATGGACACACAGACACGGACACACAGACATGGACACACAGACATGGACACACAGACACGGACACATAGACACGGACACACAGACACTGGCACGGACACACAGGCATGGACACACAGGCATGGACACACAGACACGGACACACAGGCATGGACACACAGACACGGACACATAGACACGGGCACGGACACACAGGCATGGACACACAGACACGGACACATAGACACAGACACGGACACACAGACACGGACACACAGACACGGACACATAGACACGGACACGGACACACAGGCATGGACACACAGACACGGGCACACAGGCATGGACACACAGACACGGACACATAGACACGGGCACGGACACACAGGCATGGACACACAGACACGGACACACAGACACGGACACACAGACACGGACACATAGACACGGACACGGACACACAGGCATGGACACACAGACACGGACACACAGACACGGACACACAGACACGGACACATAGACACGGACACGGACACACAGGCATGGACACACAGACACGGACACACAGACACGGACACATAGACACGGACACACAGGCATGGACACACAGACACGGACACACAGACACGGACACACAGACACGGACACACAGACACGGGCACACAGACACGGACACACAGACACGGACACACAGACACGGACACACAGACACGGACACGGACACACAGGCATGGACACACAGACACGGACACATAGACACGGACACACAGGCATGGACACACAGACACGGACACACAGACACGGGCACACAGACACGGACACACAGGCATGGACACACAGACACGGACACACAGACACGGACACACAGACACGGACACACAGACACGGACACACAGACACGGACACACAGACACGGACACACAGGCATGGACACACAGGCATGGACACACAGACACGGACACACAGACACGGGCACACAGACACGGGCACACAGACACGGACACACAGACACGGACACACAGACACGGGCACACAGACACGGGCACACAGACACGGACACACAGACACGGACACACAGACACGGACACACAGACACGGACACACAGACACGGACACGGACACACAGGCATGGACACACGGACACGGACACACAGACACGGACACACAGACACGGACACACAGACACGGACACACAGACACGGACACACAGACACGGACACACAGACACGGACACACAGACACGGACACACAGACACGGACACACAGACACGGACACGGACACACAGACACGGACACACAGACACGGGCACACAGACACGGACACACAGACACGGACACACAGACACGGGCACGGACACACAGACACGGGCACACAGACACGGACACACAGACACGGGCACGGACACACAGACACGGACACACAGACACGGACACACAGACACGGGCACGGACACACAGACACGGACACACAGACACGGGCACGGACACACAGACACGGGCACAGACACACACACAGACACGGACACACAGACACGGGCACAGACACACACACAGACACGGACACACAGACACGGGCACAGACACACACACAGACACGGACACACAGACACGGACACACAGACACGGACACGGACACACAGACACGGACACACAGACACGGACACACAGACACGGACACACAGACACGGACACACAGACACGGACACACAGACACGGACACACAGACACGGACACACAGACACGGACACACAGACACGGACACGGACACACACACAGACACGGACACACAGACACGGACACACAGACACGGACACACAGACACGGACACACAGACACGGACACACAGACACGGACACACAGACACGGACACACAGACACGGGCACAGACACACACACAGACACGGACACACAGACACGGACACACAGACACGGACACACAGACACGGACACACAGACACGGACACGGACACACACACGGGCACGGACACACAGACACGGGCACGGACACACAGACACGGGCACGGGCACACAGACACGGGCACACACACAGACACGGGCACACACACAGACACGGGCACACAGACACGGGCACGGACACACAGACACGGACACACTGACATGGGCACAGACACGGGCACACGGACACGGGCACACGGACACGGGCACACAGACACGGGCACACAGACACGGGCACACAGACACGGGCACACAGACACGGGCACACAGTCACACACAGACACGGGCACACACACAGACACGGACACACAGACACGGGCACACAGACACGGGCACACAGACACGGGCACACAGACACGGGCACACAGACACGGGCACACAGACACGGGCACACAGACACGGGCACACAGACACGGGCACACACACAGACACGGGCACACACACAGACACGGGCACACACAGACACGGGCACACACAGACACGGGCACACACACAGACACGGGCACACAGACAGGGGCACGGACACACAGACACGGACACACTGACATGGGCACAGACACGGACACACAGACACGGGCACACAGACGGGCACACACACAGACACGGGCACACAGACACGGGCACACACACAGACACGGGCACACACTCGGACACACAGACAGACACGGGCACAGACACGGGCACACAGACACATACACAGACACGGGCACACAGACACGGGCACACAGACACACACACACAGATACGGGCACACACACACAGACATGGGCACACACACAGACACGGGCACAGACACGGGCACACACACAGCCACGGACACACAGACATGGGCACAGACAGGGGCTTACAGACACACACAGACACGGGCACACAGACAGACACGGGCACACAGACAGACACACACGGGCACACAGACACACACAGACACGCACGGGCACACACACAGACACGGGCACACAGACACGGTAACACAGACAGACACGGGCACACAGACACACACACAGACACGGGCACACACACAGACACGGACACACACACAGACACGGACACACACACAGACACGGACACACACACACAGACACAGACACGGGAACACAGACAGACACGGACACAGACACACACACACACCGACACGGACACACACACAGACACGGGCGCACACACACAGACACAGACACACACACACCGACACGGACACACACACAGACACGGGCGCACACACACAGACACAGACACACACACAGACACGGGCACACACACAGACACGGGCACACAGACACGGGCACGGACACACAGACACGGACACACTGACATGGGCACAGACACGGGCACACAGACACGGGCACACAGACACGGGCACACAGACGGGCACACACAGACACGGGCACACACACAGACACGGGCACACAGACACGGGCACACACACAGACACGGGCACACACTCGGACACACAGACAGACACGGGCACAGACACGGGCACACAGACACATACACAGACACGGGCACACAGACACGGGCACACAGACACACACACACAGATACGGGCACACACACACAGACATGGGCACACACACAGACACGGGCACACAGACACGGGCACACACACAGACACGGACACACAGACATGGGCACAGACAGGGGCTTACAGACACACACAGACACGGGCACACAGACAGACACGGGCACACAGACGGGCACACACGGGCACACAGACACACACAGACACGCACGGGCACACACACAGACACGGGCACACAGACACGGTAACACAGACAGACACGGGCACACAGACACACACACAGACACGGGCACACACACAGACACGGACACACACACAGACACGGACACACACACAGACACGGACACACACACAGACACGGACACACACACAGACACGGACACACACACACAGACACAGACACGGGAACACAGACAGACACGGACACAGACACACACACACCGACACGGACACACACACAGACACGGACACACACACACAGACAGACACGGACACAGACAGACACGGACACAGACAGACACGGACACAGACACACACACACACCGACACGGACACACACACAGACACGGGCGCACACACACAGACACGGACACACACACACCGACACGGACACACACACAGACACGGGCGCACACACACAGACACAGACACACACACAGACACGGACACACACACACAGACACAGACACGGGAACACAGACAGACACGGACACAGACACACACACCGACACGGACACACACACAGACACGGGCGCACACACACAGACACACACACAGACACGGACACACACACACAGACACAGACACGGGAACACAGACAGACACGGACACAGACACACACACACCGACACGGACACACACAGACACGGGGACACAGACACGGGGACACAGACACGGGGACACAGACACGGGGACACAGACACGGGGACACAGACACGGGGACACAGACACGGACACACGGACACGGACACACGGACACGGGCACGGGCACACGGGCACACAGACACGGGCACACACACAGACACGGGCACACGGGCACACAGACACGG
Source organism: Chiloscyllium plagiosum (assembly GCF_037043375.1). Classification (NCBI taxonomy): domain Eukaryota; kingdom Metazoa; phylum Chordata; class Chondrichthyes; order Orectolobiformes; family Hemiscylliidae; genus Chiloscyllium; species Chiloscyllium plagiosum. The sequence goes on along the minus strand of NW_028270375.1, from coordinate 17,440 downwards.
GCACACACACAGACACGGGCACACACACAGACACGGGCACACACAGACACACACACACAGACATGGGAACACAGACAGACATGGGCACAGACACACACACACAGATAGACACGGACAGAAACGCAGACACACAGACACAAACAGAGACACAGGCACACACACACAGACACACACACAGACAGACACGAATAGAGACACACACAGAGACACAGGCACACACAGACACGGACACAGAGAGAGATACACACAGACATAGACACGGGGACACACAGAGACAGAGACACATACAGAGATGCACACATGGACACACAGAGACACATACACTGACAGATGGACACACACACAGATAGAGACACACACATGGACACACAGAGAGACAGACACACACGGACACACAGAGACAGAGACACACAGAGAGACAGAGACACACATGGACACACAGAGAGACAGAGGAAGTGAGGACTGCAGATGCTGGAGATCAGAGCTGAAAATGTGTTGCTGGAAAAGCGCAGCAGGTCAGGCAGCATCCAAGGAACAGGAGAATCGACGTTTCGGGCATAAGCCCTTCTTCAGGAATCATTCCTGAAAACATTCCTGAAAACAACACAGAGACACACACACATGGACACACACAGAACAGATAAAGACCGTAATATCGAAACAGATAGAGACACATACATGGAAACACAGACACATGGACACACATGTAAAAGACACACAAACACTGACACAGAGAGAAATACACACAGAGACAGAAACACAGAGACACACAGAGACAAACACACACGGATACGCTGACACACAGGCACACAGAGACACACAGAGACAAACACATGGGCAGAGAGACACACACAGCTCCCCTTTCCCCTATCACCCTCTCCTCCGCTCCCTTGTTACTCATCTCCTGTGCCCACCACCCCATTCCTGCTCTCCCCCCAGTCCCTGGGCGCCCCCTCTGCCCCTCACCCTGCTTCATGGTGTATTTCTCCTGGAGGGCGGGCTGCACCTTCTCAATTTGTTTGGTCAGGAATTCCACTTTCCGCGTGAAGAAATCCCGAGCTTCACTGACGTCCTGAGGGGTGGGGGGAGACAGAGAGAGAGAGAGACTGAGATCAGCTCAGGAAACAGGCTCAAACATCACTGACCCTCCCTCAGCACCCGCTCCCTCAGCACTGACCCTCCCACAGCACCCGCTCCCTCAGCACTGACCCTCCCACAGCACCCACTCCCTCAGCACTGACCCTCCCACAGCACCCACTCCCTCAGCACTGACCCTCCCACAGCACCCACTCCCTCAGCACTGACCCTCCCACAGCACTGACCCTCCCACAGCACTGACCCTCCCACAGCACCCACTCCCTCAGCACTGACCCTCCCACAGCACTGACCCTCCCTCAGCACTGACCCTCCCACAGCACTGACCCTCCCTCAGCACCGACCCTCCCACAGCACCCACTCCCTCAGCACTGACCCTCCCACAGCACTGACCCTCCCACAGCACTGACCCTCCCACAGCACCCACTCCCTCAGCACTGACCCTCCCACAGCACTGACCCTCCCTCAGCACTGACCCTCCCACAGCACTGACCCTCCCTCAGCACCGACCCTCCCACAGCACCCACTCCCTCAGCACCGACCCTCCCACAGCACCCACTCCCTCAGCACTGACCCTCCCTCAGCACCTACTCCCCCAGCACTGACCCTCCCACAGCACCCACTCCCTCAGCACTGACCCTCCCTCAGCACCCACTCCCCCAGCACTGACCCTCCCTCAGCGCCCACTCCCTCAGCACTGACCCTCCCTCAGCACTGACCCTCCCACAGCGCTGACCCTCCCACAGCGCTGACCCTCCCTCAGCACTGACCCTCCCACAGCACCCGCTCCCTCAGCACTGACCCTCCCACAGCACCCACTCCCTCAGCACTGACCCTCCCACAGCACTGACCCTCCCTCAGCACTGACCCTCCCTCAGCACTGACCCTCCCTCAGCACCCGCTCCCTCAGCACTGACCCTCCCTCAGCACTGACCCTCCCTCAGCACTGACCCTCCCACAGCACTGACCCTCCCACAGCACCCACTCCCTCAGCATTGACCCTCCCACAGCACCCGCTCCCTCAGCACTGACCCTCCCGCAGCACCCACTCCCGCAGCACCCACTCCCTCAGCACTGACCCTCCCACAGCACTGACCCTCCCGCAGCACCCACTCCCCTAACCTTTTCCACGTAGTACCCAGTTCCGACATCCACGAGGACATGTTGAACGTCGTCTAGTTTCCCAGGCACGTACATCTGGGCAGAGGCAGTAGTCAGGAAAATCGTACACCGTGATTTACCAGTGCTCCCCTACACCGTGATTTACCACAGTGATCCCCTACACCGTGATTTACCACAGTGATCCCCCTACACCGTGATTTACCACAGTGATCCCCCTACACCGTGATTTACCACAGTGATCCCCCTACACCGTGATTTACCAGTGATCCCCCTACAGCGTGATTTACCACAGTGATCCCCCTACACCGTGATTTACCACAGTGATCCCCCTACACCGTGATTTACCACAGTGACCCCCTACACCGTGATTTACCACAGTGATCCCCTACACCGTGATTTACCACAGTGACCCCCTACACCGTGATTTACCACAGTGATCCCCCTACACCGTGATTTACCACAGTGACCCCCTACACCGTGATTTACCACAGTGACCCCCTACACCGTGATTTACCACAGTGATCCCCCTACACCGTGATTTACCACAGTGACCCCCTACACCGTGATTTACCACAGTGATCCCCCTACACCGTGATTTACCACAGTGATCCCCCTACACCGTGATTTACCACAGTGATCCCCCTACACCGTGATTTACCACAGTGATCCCCCTACACCGTGATTTACCACAGTGATCCCCTACACCGTGATTTACCACAGTGATCCCCCTACACCGTGATTTACCACAGTGATCCCCCTACACCGTGATTTACCACAGTGATCCCCCTACACCGTGATTTACCAGTGATCCCCCTACAGCGTGATTTACCACAGTGATCCCCCTACACCGTGATTTACCACAGTGATCCCCCTACACCGTGATTTACCACAGTGACCCCCTACACCGTGATTTACCACAGTGATCCCCTACACCGTGATTTACCACAGTGACCCCCTACACCGTGATTTACCACAGTGATCCCCCTACACCGTGATTTACCACAGTGACCCCCTACACCGTGATTTACCACAGTGACCCCCTACACCGTGATTTACCACAGTGATCCCCCTACACCGTGATTTACCACAGTGACCCCCTACACCGTGATTTACCACAGTGATCCCCCTACACCGTGATTTACCACAGTGACCCCCTACACCGTGATTTACCACAGTGACCCCCTACACCGTGATTTACCACAGTGATCCCCCTACACCGTGATTTACCACAGTGACCCCCTACACCGTGATTTACCACAGTGATCCCCTACACCGTGATTTACCACAGTGATCCCCCTACACCGTGATTTACCACAGTGACCCCCCTACACCGTGATTTACCACAGTGACCCCCCTACACCGTGATTTACCACAGTGATCCCCCTACACCGTGATTTACCACAGTGATCCCCCTACACCGTGATTTACCACAGTGACCCCCCTACACCGTGATTTACCACAGTGATCCCCTACACCGTGATTTACCACAGTGATCCCCTACACCGTGATTTACCACAGTGATCCCCCTACACCGTGATTTACCACAGTGATCCCCCTACACCGTGATTTACCACAGTGATCCCCCTACACCGTGATTTACCACAGTGACCCCCCTACACCGTGATTTACCACAGTGACCCCCTACACCGTGATTTACCAGTGCTCCCCTACACCGTGATTTACCACAGTGATCCCCTACACCGTGATTTACCACAGTGATCCCCCTACACCGTGATTTACCACAGTGATCCCCTACACCGTGATTTACCACAGTGATCCCCTACACCGTGATTTACCACAGTGATCCCCTACACCGTGATTTACCACAGTGATCCCCCTACACCGTGATTTACCACAGTGATCCCCCTACACCGTGATTTACCACAGTGATCCCCCTACACCGTGATTTACCACAGTGATCCCCTACACCGTGATTTACCACAGTGATCCCCCTACACCGTGATTTACCACAGTGATCCCCTACACCGTGATTTACCACAGTGATCCCCCTACACCGTGATTTACCACAGTGATCCCCCTACACCGTGATTTACCACAGTGATCCCCCTACACCGTGATTTACCACAGTGATCCCCCTACACCGTGATTTACCACAGTGATCCCCTACACCGTGATTTACCACAGTGATCCCCCTACACCGTGATTTACCACAGTGACCCCCCTACACCGTGATTTACCACAGTGACCCCCCTACACCGTGATTTACCACAGTGATCCCCCTACACCGTGATTTACCACAGTGATCCCCCTACACCGTGATTTACCACAGTGATCCCCCTACACCGTGATTTACCACAGTGATCCCCCTACACCGTGATTTACCACAGTGATCCCCCTACACCGTGATTTACCACAGTGATCCCCTACACCGTGATTTACCACAGTGATCCCCCTACACCGTGATTTACCACAGTGATCCCCCTACACCGTGATTTACCACAGTGATCCCCCTACACCGTGATTTACCACAGTGATCCCCCTACACCGTGATTTACCACAGTGATCCCCCTACACCGTGATTTACCACAGTGATCCCCCTACACCGTGATTTACCACAGTGATCCCCCTACACCGTGATTTACCACAGTGACCCCCTACACCGTGATTTACCACAGTGATCCCCCTACACCGTGATTTACCACAGTGATCCCCCTACACCGTGATTTACCACAGTGATCCCCCTACACCGTGATTTACCACAG